>NC_061122.1:108532475-108627721 GCF_002878395.1 Capsicum annuum | reverse complement strand
AGCTTAGTCATTTGTTGCAACAGATTTCATAGCAATTAATTTAGGTGGAACTAAGGATGAATGAGTGAGCTCACAGGATCAACTACAAATCCAATCGAGTCTTTGCAATTCCATGGCGTTAGTATTGCATTCATCCCGATCTGAGTCATCGATCGATCACTCTGAGTTAAAATAAGTTCTCATCAACTCAATGTTAGGATAGTGATAGTACCTAAGTTGATTTAGGTAGAACTAGGGATGAATGAGTGAGCTCGTAGGGTCAACTACAAATCTAATCGAGTCTTTGCAATTGCATGGCATTGGTATTGCGTTCATCCCGACCCAATTTGTTGATCAATCACTCTGAGTTGAAATGAATTCTCATCAACTCAATGTTAGGATATTGATAGTACCTATTTAGGTAGAACTAGGTATGAATGAATGAGCTCGCAGGGTCAACTATAAATCCAATTGAGTCTTTGTAATTGCATAGCATTGGTATTGCGTTTATCTCGACCTGAGTTGTCGATCGATTACTCTGAGTTAAAATGAGTTCTCATCAACTCAATATTAGGATAGTGATAGTACCTAAGTTTATTTAGGTGGAACTAGGGATAAATGAGTGAGCTCGCAGAGTCAACTATAAATCCAATCGAGTCTTTGCAATTGCATGGCGTTGGTATTGCGTTCATCCCGACCTAAGTCATCGATCGATCACTTTGAGTTGAAATAAGTTCTCATTAACTCAATGTTAGGATAGTGACAGTACCTAAGTTGATTTAGGTGGAACTAGGGATGAATGAATGAGCTCGCAAGGTCAACTACAAATCCAATCGAGTCTTTGCAATTGCATGGCGCTGGTATTGCATTCATCCTGACCCGAGTAGTCAATCGATCACTCTGAGTAGAAATGAGTTCTCATCAACTCAATGTTTTAAAAACTATATATTTTAAAATTTTTAAAATTAATAAAGATCAATTCGGACCAAATTAGCAATTTCAAAACTTGTCATTCTTTTCCAAAATTACAAATCAACCCATACAAATCATCCATTTACGCAAAAAACTTTTCATTTCAAATCTTAAGTTCTCGCTCTTCTCTCTCTCTCTCTCGAGGTGTCCTATCCCTCTAAAAAATACAAATAATACAAATAACAACTACTTAACATATTGCTCAACCTTTCAAAATAGGTTGATTTTATTCCCATTTATGACTACATATAGTTGTTTTTTTCGACTTCATTCTCATTTGTATGCATTGTTTTCTCTATATTTGCATGTAACACAGTCCGAGAAGAGTTCTACATTTGTTCTTTATTCTAAAAACTAGGGTTTTTTAGTTAATGATGAAAAAGAAGCTTTTAGTTGTATTATCTTTGAGAATGGGATAACAATTTTGAGTTTTGATGCTAAAAAAGTAGAAAGCACCCGAGAAAACCCTAGTTTTTCTCTCAGTGTTTTGTTGACTGTTGTGGTATTATTGGATGGTATTTGTGGTGTTCTTGGTGACTGTTGTTGGTGGTGTTGGTATTTGTATTTTTTGGCAGTGGTGTCAGTAGTCTTGGTATTGGTATTAGTGGCATTGGTGGTGGTCTTGGTAGCATTGGTTATGGTGGTGGTGGTCCATCTGTTGCAATAGGTGGAAGATCTGTTGGGAGATATTAAATTGGTCTTCAAACAGATTCTCCATCTGTTCCAACTGATGGGATATCCGTTTGAGTATTTTCTTGTAATGTAGAAGAGAATAATTTATTGAAATTTCTCCACCTATTGCAACAGGTGAAATATCTGTGGGGAGATATTAAATAGGTCTTCAAACAGATTCGGGTTCCCCATCTATTCCAACTGATGGGTTATTCGTTGGAGTATTTTTTTTTTGGTTATGTGGTAAGAATAATTTATTGAAATTTGTCTCACCTTTTTAAAAAAAATTATGCAGACATCAAATGCAATGTATGTTTTGTTTTTCTTTTATTTGTAGTTAAAAGATGTCTCCCAAAAGAAAAGAAACTAAAAGTGGAGAAAGTGGATCAACTTTCGATCACCAAACAAAAAAGGCTTGAGTACAAAAAGATTCGGAGGAACTTCCAGAACAATCTCAGTTAGGGCAAAATAAAGCTGAGGAAAGTGATAACTCCTCCTCACCAATGGGGCGTGAAATAATATCAAAATTCTAGCATGATTCTATCAAAACCATTAGTATTGACAAGTTTCGAGTTGCGATGCCGATGAATAACCCTAATGCAGTATTTGGTTATTTTGTATGTAAATGTCAGTTAGGGAAACCTTTTGATGAACTTAGGAGTATTATGAAGAAGGAAAACATAGATGGACTTTTTAAGAAGAGCTGCTTTGCACACTTTCTTGAGCTGTCTGGGCCCCGCCCTCTTCGTTTCCCAATAATCATGCTATATTGCCTTCTCAAGCGTAGGATCATGTATGCGGGGGATGATGGAGGTCCAAAGGAGGGCGAAAATAAGATGGATGAAGTCTAGATCAACTACTGTGGCATGCTGATTTGTTTTGGATTGAAAGAGTTTGTCATTGTGATGGGCTTGAGATGTGATCGTTCAGAAGAACCTGCCATCAACAAAGCACCCCACAAAAGGGTCGAACAAATGCAAGGTAAAAAAAAATGGGTTTTTGGGAATTGTCGGACCTAGCTACAAAGTAAAGGATTTGATAGAAGATCTCAAGAATAAAGACATACCAAAGCACTACAGGGAGCAATTATGCTTAGTTTAGTTTGTCCATTCCGTTTTATTGACAAAAAGGTCAAGAAAGTCATAGAACGTGATTTATTGGCGCTTACTGATGATTTTAGAAGATTCAATGATTATTCCTAGGGCTACGACAGCTACTACTTGACTGTCAAATATTTATTGAAAGAGCTAAAGCCAAATACGACCACATTATATGTCTTTCCTTGGGCTTTCATGGTTAAATTAATCAATATTTTTACTCATTCATTAATTTATATTGAATATACTTGTGACCTTTTTTGTCTTTCTTCCTATTTACAATTTTTAGGAACGGGCATGTGAAGCCATTTCTCTCTTCCAAAAGCATTTTACGGATTACCCAGATAAGGTTTCTCATCTAAGGATCCTTAGGTGGTTGGCTGTAGTAGAGAGCAGCAAAAAAAATATTAATGAGGCTGATCTCTTTAACCCTCCGGATGATGCAGTACGTCTTCTTTCAACTAAAATAATTTGCCTCAAATAAAGATATTGAAACAGATGTTCCATCTGTTCTAAGAGATTACCCGTCAACTGCAACTGGTGTAATGAGTAATCTGTTGCAACAGACGATCCATATTTCACAATAGATTAACCATATGTTACTCTGTTCTCTAAACCCTACTCAATAGATTACCCATCTGCTATAAATTATGCAACAGATGGGTATTCTGATGCAATATATTATCAATCTGTTTCAACATACAGATCAACTGTTGCAGTAGCTAGATCGTCTGTTGCATAAGTTGGTTTAGTTAACATAACTCGAGCCCCATGTAACCCAACTGACTGCAAATTATTATTATATGATTGAAATTCCTCCTGTCATTTTTTATAGGTTGTGCATCCTTGGATCGTACCTACCATTGATGAGCTAGGGATGACTTCTTTTCTTACTCTGGGTCTTGTTGATACAAAAGAAAAACCAACGGTGGAGTTAATTAAGAAGGAATTGGATGGATCAATATCCATAAGAAGAGTAGTTAGGCAAGGTCAGTCTAATGTTGAAGCTCTTCACGACCTAACTCAGACTGCAATAGATCCAGGTGTTTCTTCTGGGGGTGTTATTGGTGGAGTTTTTTGTGATGGTGGCAGCCATCCTGCTTCTGCTTCTGCTGTCAGTCATGATTATGAGCATGTTGGTGCCCAGAAAAAAATAAATATGTTTAAAAATATCCCTTGCACAGGTCCTCCCTCTCACCCCTACACCGGTCCCTCCCACCCTTACAGTGGTCCCTCTCACCCCTCCTCACCCTCATATTCTTATTGCAAATGGAAAATATGCAAGGATAGAGAGGATAAACTCCTCAACAAGCTAGAGGCTATTACTGAAGCTGTCGAGGAATTGAAATCCAGGAGAGGTGTCATACCATCCAATGAGGTGAGGGAGCTATGCACTCCTACAGTGGAGGTTAGGAGAAAGAGAATAAAAATTAGATAAATTCTCTCCGTTCTGAAATCAGCAAAAAATGTAACTCGCCCCGCTCCAATAATTGTTGAAGTTCAGGGACCGTCGAAGAAGGTGGACATATTTGTGGCACTTGGCAAGGAGAAAAAGAAGGAACTGGAAGAATTCATCAAGATGAAGGTTTAAAAAGATACACCATGCATTTATTTGCCGCCAAAGACTCCTCGAATATGATAAATATATGTGTGTGGTACGAGGACAAGGTAAGTTTACTTTTGCTAACCTACCCTTCCAATCTACTTCATGAATAAGAATCTACACAGTAGATGTGTAATCTGTTACAACAGCTTGGTATTTTGTTGCAACATAATACACGTCTGTTGCATAAGTTGCGTTGGTTGGGTAATCTATGAACTGATTCAGAGAACCCTCTGCATCAAATTCTTTCCACTTTGTTTTTATTCTTTACAATTACTAACCTATTTAAAAATTATCATCTTATACCACAGTATGTTGATGAAATTCTCTGCCTCATGAGGGGCAGGAAATTAGCGTACCTAGATGTTTGTGATGCTTCAGATAGGATGATAGACCTCAATTTCTACAATAATTTCAAAGATAGGTACGTTGATCTTCGTAATCTAGCCGATTCCATTGGCCTGGAATTTGATCAGTTAGTTTCTATATTCCAATGGGATGAAGAAGAGATTAAATATGTTAGAGGGAAGAGGCCATATCAACACGGCAAGAGCTGAACCAAGGAAAAGAAAATCCTTATAGTCATGAATGTGGATGTCACCCATTTTCTCACTGTTGAGATACTACTATATGAGGGAAAGGTTAAAGTTTATGACTACAACTTACCTGTGTTCAGCGAGAAGACATTTTTAACCCACATGCAGCCACTCTTGAAATTATTGTCCAAGTTGTTGACGCAGAGTAAGCTGATGGATCATTTGCCGGCTGAAGTCTTGGCAAAGAAATCATGGGTTTTTGAAGGTCAAACTAAGAACATCCAGCTCCCAAAAAATACAACCGGTGCAGCATGCGGGCCGTACTCACTTGCATAAATGGAGTGTTTGCTGACCGGTACACAAATGACCGGTACACAATTGACCTACGTGTTGCATCTCATATTGCAACATATATCTAAATCTGTCTAATAAGATATATCATCTGTTGCAGCAGATGTATTATCTGTTACGATATTTGAATCTAGTACTATATTTCAATTAACATGTTCAAAACTCAGAATTAATTATATTCATAGATAGAATAAAATAAATCGAAGCCTTCAGAAATTACATGAAATAAAATAACTCAACAAATAAATGAAATGTAAAAAAAATCATTATGAGTACAAACGATCTACTCTACAAATAAATCAACAAGTTAAACCAAGGAGGATAGGTTATTACATTGACGGACTAGAGCTATAAGGATCTAATTAATATGGACAAGTTGTTCTTCATCCAGTGCTATGGAATTCGGCTTTGGTCATCGTGGATCTTTAACGTCGGTTGTGTACGGCTTTTGAGCTTTTGCTTCTCCATATTTTCATAAAAGAGTAGCATATCTTTTGCGGAGTAATTCTGCATCAAGTCCATTATTTGGTACTTGTAATACATCTCTCAAATACTCGGCATAGGCGGCAACAAAAGGACCGCAATCCCTGCGTTATAAAAAAATAGATAATTCATATCTTGCAGTTCATGCAAGCATTGTGAAATTCGTGAAATAAAACTAAATCATGAAACTTAAACTTACAGACTACCAATGGTTTGTTGAGAAATTCTGTCAACATATTGTACATCAAATAGATTAGCCATTTTATCCCGGTATGCTTCAATCGTCGACCAATCAGTACGAACCTTTTGATCCAAAAAGCCACTCATATCAAGGTAAGTAGGCAATATTTTGGCCAGCTTTTGTATCTCAGATGATGGCCTGGAACATCTCCTATGCGACATCGAGTCATAAACTCGGATGCGCCTCTCTTTTAGAACGACGACAGCAAACACCTAATAGAATTCATCACCACAATTGATTGGGATGTACACTTCGTCGACCAAATGCCAAGGTAAACCAGTCGAAATGCTAAAATCTTTGATGATGTTGATTAAGCATTCCTTATTTTAGGAAACTTCTAGCTGCTGTTGACAATAGCTATCGTAGGCATTATTGATGTAAACTTTGTACAAATAATTGCTTGTTGTGTATATGTATTGTTCTTGTGTTTTCAACTTGGCCTTCTTTCGGAGGTAGTAAAAAATGACATCAATGTGCTGCACATATTATCAAACATTTCAGATTATGTGATGAAAAAATCAATACGCAGATGCAATTAAATAAAGTATTAATTAATAGTAATATGTATGGCCTTTAAACCTCATCACTCTAGCAAGTTTGGGGTTGTGACATCAAATAGAACCAATTCTTCGCTCCGGGATGTGCAACAACAAAGTCGAAAATATCAAAACCAAGATTCAATTCGTTCACTTTGTAGCACTCATTATTTTATTTTCTATATGATGATTTATATGTGTTAATGTCAGGTTCTTACAATAAAAATTGTATAAACCAATATCCATAAAATTGATTTATGTACCTACCGGCATGATACTTTAACAGCCCATTGGTAATCCATTCTGATAGTCGTTGATCAACTGTACTAGTTTTTTTGGAGCCTTGTCCGAGATATTGAACCCTTCAAACGGGTAATTCTTCCGTTCTCCCAAACTGACAGGCTTCATTTTTTTCATCCTTGGAAGCAGTTGATGGATTATCAACTGTCATATTATGCTCTTCGACAGTAGCTGTGACATCCACCTGGAAAGCCAGAATTGCCAATGCTAAGTAGAGATATACAACAGATTTTACATCTATTGCAATAGTTGATTCTTATATTGCATCAGATAGATTATCTGTTGGGACAAATTCGAACAGGTAAATCAGAATTGTACGATAATTTTAAACAAATGACCTATCTGTTACAACATAAGACTCATTTGTTGAAATAGATAACGAATCTGATGCAACAGGTTAGACAACAATTGCAACAGATGTATACATCTGTTTGATAATTTTCAGCAGATGTATCATCTATTGAAACAGATATGTTCTTGTTTGTTTTTTGGAACAGATGATGTACATTCACCTTCTTCAGCTCATGCTGCTCTTCTGTGGCCCTTGCACACTCAACATCAGTGCAAGACAAAGACAAAGGCATTTCACTCTTGCTTTTTTTAAGATTGATGATGTCTTAGAAGTGTCTTTCCTTCTCCTCTTAGCTGCCTTGATCTCTATTGGAGTGTCTGGATATAAAATCATCTTTGATGCAATGATACCTCTCTTAGATGTCATTTTCTTTACAGAAGCAGTTAGTGCATTAATAGAATTAATCACTCCATCATGTTTTGCCTTGCAGCTTTGACATTTGCATGAAGAACATTCGCTAGATACGGCAAAATCTGGAGAAAAATCTGTACAACCATTATGATCATAATCATAATAGCTTGTTGTTTCAAAAACTATAAGAGAAGCATCATTAGCCCCACCCTCCAAAATTGTTTTTCTTGTGATGGTTGCCGCTTCAAACAATTCCATTTTTATTTCATCAACAACCTTAGGGTCTAATAAAGTTTGCACAGACCATAAAGTAAGAAAAAATGGCATCTTCAACACTAGGTTGGTCAGAATAAGCCACGAATGGACAATCTAAAATAAATTAGTACATATATTAAGAATGATGATGAAATCATTTAATCATTAATTAAAACAAAACTTGATTAGAATTGTACTTACTGCATCCTTGGGGGGATTGAAAAGATCAATAAATTTTATATTTTTATTGGTTTTGGCTGACAACCATCTCATAATTCTTGGACAGGAAACTTCTTCCTGGTAGTTCACTTGTTGTCTCAAATAAGGAATGGCTTCACATTCCCAAGCCTATAACATAATGCCAATAAATCAAAAGCATTATTGAATAAAAAATGATGAATCATATCATGATAAAAGAAATATTTACCATGAAGGCCCATGAAAAACCATATAAGTTGACTGTTTTTGGCGTTAATGGAGTCAACAAATATTCGACAGTCATTTTGAAGCTTTCATAACCCCAAGGATAGTTTTTAAATGCCTCAAGATCCTCGAAGAGATTCATTAAACTAAGGCTTATGTTGTTGTTAATGTCTCTCGCCCAAAGAACATTATGTACAAACCAAACCAAGAACAATGATTGCTTGTGCTTCTTTGAAAGTCCTTTATCTTTCAATGCTTCAATCAGATTTTTGTTTTTGAAGGTTGGACTAACAATGGACACCAGATCATCACGATCACTCAACTTGCCTTTTCCTTTTTTGGGTGTGTGGGGTGCTTTTTTTTTTGTCATAGTAGGTATAACTTGAGAAAGAGAAGGAGGATAACATTTTAGTCTGGTAACTATGGAAAACTCCTCCCAACCAAAACAAACAGGCATGCCACAATAATTTATCCACACCTTATCCATCTTATCTTTATTTTCATACATAAACCTGCTCTTGAGAAGATCATATACCATTTTTATCTGGAAACGAACATTGTTGTCCTCTGGCAAATCAAGATATTTTCCAAAGCAGCTTTCCCTGAAATAAGAATCCAATTTTTGTGTCAAAGTATTTTTTTGAAGGCGTCAAAAGATTTTCCCATGACTGACTTAACCACGAGATCACCCATAAAATCTGTGGCACCATCGCACTGCATTCTCACAGGGTAACAATCAATACTGAAGGTTTTGACTAACTCTTCAACGGAAGGGCTATTAGAATTTGAATCATCTCTTTTGAAAGATTCCTCCTCCCTGTGTTCATTATCTTCTGCTCCTAATTGAGATAACATTTATAAAGCAAGCTCATAGAATGGAGGATGTAGCTGAGCTGCTGCACTTGCTCCTTTACTTGGACTTGATTCGATTTTTTTTATTTTGGAAGCCATATTATCTTAAATTAATAGTAACATAACATAGATTATAATTGATTAATGCATAACAGTAATATAACAGTTCCAATAGATAACTAATCTGTTGCACCAAGTATGTTATCTGTTGCAACATATAACTAACCTGTTGCAACGAAAAAGTAATACGTGGGAACCATAAAAATAGCACTATCTGTTGTACCTGGTATTTCATCTGATGCAACACATAACTAAACCATTACAATGGAAGAGTAATCTGTTGGAAACAATAAACACAGATCACTAATCTGTTGCACCAGGTATTTTATCTGTTGTAATATATAACCGACCTGTTGTAACAGATGAGTAAATCATTGGAAAGAATTAAAATAGATCACTAATCTATTGCACCAGGTATGTTATCTGTTGCAACAGATAACCGACTTATATGAGTAAATCATTGAAAAGAATAAAAACAATCCTAATCTGTTGTAAAATGAAGAGTAAACCGTTGGAAAGAATAAAAATTGATCACTAATCAGTTATCTGTTGGATCAATATTATTTAGATTTCTTCCAAACAGAAGAGTTATCTGTCGCAAAAGATGAATGATCTGTTAGATTGTTCACCTGTTGCATTAGATTTTTATAGTTGCATCAGATTTTAAAATGAAGAGTAAACCGTTGGAAATAATAAAAACAGATTACTAATCAGTTATCTGTTGGATAAATATTGTTTAGATTTTTTTCAAACAGAAGAGTCATTTGTCGCAACAGATAAATGATCTGTTAGATTGTTCACCTGTTGCATCAGATTTTCATAGTTGTATCAGATTTTTAATCTGTTGCATCAAATTTCCATCTGTTGTATCATACGTTTTATCTATTACATCAAATGTTTCAACTGTTGCAATACCATTTCTACCAAGACAAACAACAAATCAATCCAGCAACACCAACATATCACACACATACATATATACTAAGAACATCAACTATGACCAAAAACCACCAACAAATTTGAATCAATAGTACGACAACGAGAAGAAGAAATGTAGAAATACCAAAAATTAGGGTTTTATTCAGTCCACATTTCAATACCAGAAGATAGTTGGCTCAAGTTCCTCTATTTCTTTATAATTTTTTACCTGTGAAAAAAAATGGGAGGATGAAGAACTCAAAGTTGTTGTCACCGGAGAAGTATTCACGTTGATTGACGGTTGAAAGTTGAAAAGAAACTCGCCCAACTATTTGTCCTCGGAGGTTGAAGGAAAAAATTTTGCAAAACTGTTGGTTGGGAGAAGCTGGAGAGAGAGAGTGGTTGATTAGGATTGAAGAGGGATGTGGGTTGGGTTGATTTGTATTTTTGAAAAGATTAGAATGTTTTAAAAATATTAATAAAGTCCACAATTAACTTAATCAAGTTTCCTACTGATGTTTGACCCTATCTGTTGGTCAATGTCACCAATCTTTCATTCAAGACTTAAAAGACACCTTTCCTTCAATTGACAGCCACAATTGACAATTTATGAGCTATTGTCATTCTATTCTTGTCCATATTAGCATCCCTCAAGGCTCAGAACTTTTCTCAACTAGTTTCGTACACATATTAAAATGATTCATGTTAAGCTCATCAAATCAACAGTCAACACCCTCATACAATGAATTAGTTTCAATTATGTATTAAGCAGTTAATGAAAGTGTCCTCTTTGCCCTCTCACGTGCATTTCTCAACACCTCTTGAGTGATCTTTTTGTTTGTTTGTTTTTTCATTTTTACGCTAAAGACTTAGAGACACAAAAAAATTAAACAATAATGATTTCTCTCTATTCCTTTCCACATTTTTAACTTTAATGAACAGTTTTAAAATTATTTTAGTAAACCAAGTAGAGCAAGCACAAAAATTTTAGATCGACTTCTTTAAAGTCTATAAGCATCTTTTTTACTTCATTATTCTCATTCTATGGTAACCAATTAATGAATGACTACAAAATTACAAATCATGATTTATCATGATTTGGTTCAAATCCACAAAATTTTTATGTACATAAAGGAAAAGATAAACTTTTAATTTTTCTGGCTATTTCACTCGACAGCAATATACTTGTTTCGTCATTCAATTTTCGAACAAAAATTTTCAACTGAAAAAAAAATAAGTGAAATTATTAATAAGAAGAATCAATTATCAACTATTAATTATGTATTTTAATGGTATTTTTAATTTGTAGTATATGGACAAATATATCAACAATATACATATAATTACAAACATAAATAAATTATAAATATTAAACAAGAATTACCTATAACAGATCTGACTATATCAGCATTTTGTGTTGCTTAGACATAAGTACGTGGAACTCTTTATATGGGTATGAAGTTAAAATATGATCCTTTACATATATTTTACGACTCATAAATTATTCACTTGTTATAAATATATTACCATATATAGTGAATGTCTACTTTATCATATATAGTGAATGTCTTAGAAACCCCAAGGTTAGTTTTTCCTTATAAATAAAGGGGTGTTCCTTCATTGTAACAAATCTCTCAAGAATTCCTCGTGAGAAATAAAGAAGTCTCCTCTCTTCTCTCTCTATTCTTCTTCTTCTTTATTTTATATTTCATAACACGTTATCAGCACGAGACTCTGCCAAATAAGGTGAGATTGTAAACCTAAAGATAATTTCAAGATTAAAAAGTCCTTATATTATTTGTCTTTTGTAACTAATGATATAATTATTATTGAATTTGAGGAAAAACAATTGGTTTGGAACACTTATGCTTTAAATTTTTGGTGGTTTAAACTGCACCATTTTGTACGGTGAGAAATATGTTATTTGTGCCACTGAGAACTATACAATTAATGAGACATTCTTTATTTTATACAATAATAAGTTGTTTAAGTTGCAGTTTAATAAACAATAATAAAGGTAATTATTGGTGGTCTCAATATTGTTTGATTATGTTTGAAACCAATATGCAGTTTATTAAACTATGCAATTTTGTATCGAATTTAATAAAACCATCATCGAATTCAATATAAATGGTATGGTGAGAAATTCTATAATGCAATTTTGTAATAATATTGTATGGTTGATTTCAACATTGAGTTAGATTTCCAAACCATAATAAGATATTGGGTTTAAGTCCCATTAATTTATGCCTAAGACGTATTTATATGGATAAAATGTTGAGTTTGAATCTCAATGCACCATATTGATGATATGATGATGGCTAAGGCAAAATAATGCCTCTTTGATGAAAGTCATGAAACATGAGTCATCAATATGCTCCATTATCTGAAGTGAATGTGGTAGCAGTGCATAATAAGTCTGAAAGATGACAATTTCATTCTTGAAGTGAATATGGTAGCAATATATGATATACTCTGAAGAAAAAAATTCTCTACACTACATGTATGCCTCGATGTGCTACTGAAGTAGCAATATCATCAAAGAGGTTATAAACTATCAAAATTTGATAGACTTAGGGCACGATTATATTTCATTCCTGGAAAATGAGATTTTCGATTGTTTCAATACAAACGTGAACTTGATTGTGATGGTATCACAACTCACCTTCGAATAAGGCAAAATAATTGAGAAGAGTTATTTTGAAATCTACTTGTGAAGTAGTAAATTCAAAAATTTATTCATGTAATAGTAAATCTGAAATTTACTGAAGTAAAAGGTACATGCATGGTAAACTTGGAGTTTACTACAATAAAAGTTCATAAATTGACATGAATGATTGCATATTGAAGAATCAGAAAATTCGTCATTATACCTAATGTTGCTTGTTCTCATAATAAGTTGGTTGGATCAACTAATTTTAAGATTGGATCCCTCAAAATCTGAAAAGTATAAAAGGTGAATAAGGGTTTGTTCACCAGTCATGTGATTTATTAAGATGCATCGATATAAGATGATCACTTGTACGTTTATTGCCATCCTACAGTTTAATATTTATAAAGTTGTTTGCTCAATAAAATCGAGTCAAGAGCATAACTTTCAGATTATGTATTCAAGATAATTCATCTTGATGATGATGGTTTGGCTTTGAATGCCTTTGATAAATAGCTAAATCATTGATAATGAAAATGAAGTTTCATGTGTTGGTCTAAAATATGATATATTACATACAATAACACTTGTATGCATTAGACCAATAGATTATAATTATTTCTTTCCTCTCAGTTGCTCAAGGTCATGAACCAAAATTTTCATCTAAAAAAAATTAATGTGTGGTATACGATTAATGAATATACCATGATGTACAAAGATGGATTCCTCAAAGAAGATAGAGGATGTATGCTAGTTTTACTAACATAAGGGGAAGATTATAAGTAGCTATAAAATATGTTAGGAATTATCATCAGATCCTCATTTAAAGGATAATTCAAGTCAAATGACGAAAGCATCTCATATTTAAGCTGCAAGTGCTCCTATTTTGGGTCATTGAAGGATAATGTCTATGCATGCGTGAAGCATGATAGACTAATCGATTCCAAATGAAATAATCCTTGAAAAATGAGGAGCAAATAATCATAATGAGAAGTCAATATGCTCTTGAAGAGCCTACGACATAACACTTCATAAAACCTTATAAGAGGTTCAGGTACCTGAAAATAATGAAGTGATGAGATCTCAAAATGTTATGTTACATTGTGAACTGATACAAAATGAGAAACCATCGATGATATCTTTGATACAATATTACCATAATATTATAAAAGATTACAAGGATCAAAGTTCTACGTTTATTAAAGCATGCTGACATAGAAACATTATCAAGTGACATAAAAGGATTCATCTTGGTAAGCGTAAAACTTATTTGATTTGTAGTCTAGATACTTGACGAGGTCACACATGATATGTTGAATTTTGTCACTCGACAAAATTTACATGAAAACTTATTTAAGGATTCAAAATGTTTGAAGCATATAAGAGTTTCTAGGAAACTTATTTATAATTCTTATATTGTATAAGCTTATAGCTTGAAAATTAATGAAACTCTAGGAGATTGTTCAAAAGCAATAAATTATTTGCTGAAATGATAAATATACCAATTTAGATTGGTTATGAAGTACCAAATATTAGTGCAATTGGTTCAGTCCTGTATCTTGCAAATACTATAAGGCTTGATATAACCTTTTCAGTTAAATTGTTAGCAAGATTGCGGTCTCGATCTTATTGGTCATGCTGATTTTGGGTACTTATCTGACCTGAATAAATCTCGGTCTCAAGAATGCAATGTGTTCACATGTGGATACTTCCATATCTTGAAGATATACAAGGCTGTAATACCCCGTATTTTCGTGCTAGAATTCTAACCATCGTTCCTGCGCGCCTAAGCTCTAATACAAGTGATTCTCACGTGAATAAAAGTTGCATGATTATTATCCTAGTCTATGGAGTAGTTTAGAGGTGAAAAATGTTCATAGCAATGACCTAGAACAAAGTTGAGCTAAGACCAATTGATTCATCCAAAGTTTGACATTCGATTCTACAAGGGTCACCTTCAAACGTGTATATCTCTTAATCTACATGGAATTTTTTATCCCAAGACCTATCAAATTGTATATAATTGAATTATCTTTCCAACGATACTAATTTCGCAAAAATCCGATACCCGAGCGAAGAGTTATGCCTATTTTCGTGAGAGACAGTAAGGGTGTGCGATGGGCAATGCGCTTCCCAATCAAATGTGTGCGATTGGGAGTGCGAAGCATACTTAAATGTCTGTCATAAGGTGTGCGACGCACACCTTAAGGTCTGTCATGGGCTGTGCGCCGCATACCTCACTTCAAAGTGCCAAAAATACCCCTATATATGTCTATAACACAGGTTAAACTCCCATAACACCAAACTAAGTTTACTTTCTCTCAAAATCACCAAGAACATTCATTAGGATTTCAACCTAAAAATTCAAATATCTCAAGATTCAACCATGAGTTTTCAATAATTCTTCGAGATTCGGAATCTCCATTCCTAGGGCTACAAGAAACACTCATTATTTTCACGAATAGAGTCCCAAGGCCAAGAGTTCATTCAAAGCTTCAAGTTTAAAGTATGTGGCATTTTTCAACAAGAACACTCTTTCATTCTTGTGCCCAAATTGATTTTTCTTTTATGAATATACATGATTTTACATGTTTTGATATGAAGCATGAATTTATACCCTGTATGGTTTTACATGAGATTATGATACTCTCTATGTTTTGGAAGTTGAATTGAATGAGAATGATGACATTTTTGTATATAAAGCTGAATTTTTCAGATTTTAAAGTAAATTATATATATTTATGATGAAAAGCATGAATCTAGAGAAAATTTAATATGATTTGACGTATGAGACCTTGAGTCCTAATTGGGATTGTACTTTGAGAAATTATGTGCTATAAGAAAAACGATATTTGAATCCCAAAGATAATTTTCTTTACCAAGATGTATGATTATAAAGCTGAAATTTTAAGTTTTAAGTAATTATTTTTGTGCTTATGTCATAAAGTATGAAACTTTGGAAGGTTTTATAGTGATATTGATGTACGGGTTTTTGGAGCCGTATTTGAGATTATTATTTTGAGAAAATCATGTGTTATAAACACCTTGAGTTTAAATGATTTGAGATGATAAAGAAGCTTTGACCTTTTGGTCATAAAAAGGGTTGTTTCTGAAACCGAGATGAAAAAGGAAATCCACTTTTATTGATTTATTATGAAAGGGGTAGCATGATGGCTCCCGTTGTGAATTGTTGAAATATTTATTAGTGGATTTTCTTTTGAAAAGATCTGAGCTAAGTCCGGGAGTAGTCTTTAGCACCGAGCAGGAGGTATAACTGGATTGGTACTTCCCTAGAACTACATGCCCCCATAAGTTGTGAGTCTGAGGCTGATTTATATATAGTGATCACTAGTGAATAAAATATTAAGGTCCTACTCCGATGGCAAGGATAGGAAAGCTCTCCTCAATGTGACTTGGACGTTGGACTCCATGTAGCTTACATAGTGTATGTCGGTTATGAGAGACTCCCAATGTGTGTGTGTACTCTTCTATCTAAGATGAAAACATATTTGCTTAAAAGGATGAGTTTGAGAAAGTCATTATTCTTAAAAGATTTAATGAATATATTCTAAAGAGAATTGACATGAGATTTGATTGTTTTGATGATTTAAAATTGAGATGAAAGTGAATTGAGAACGTATTGTAAAGACTTACTTGTTTTACTTTACATGTATTATTCATCCATTATTTCGATGATTTAATTCGAGCTAAGTGAGTCATCTATATCAGCATGCATAATTTTATAAACTATGATGATATTAAGATATTATTTTATATATGCATTGCACTCCTATATGCTCGGTACTCTTCCATGGTACTGACCCACATATTCGTATGTGGGCTATATTTTCTCAAAATGTAGGTACAAGGTATAGTTGCACCTTCAGATCCAGTCAGTTCGTGGTATCCAGTCATTAGGTGATGAGTCCTTTTGATTCAAGGGCTTGGGTTAGTTATGCAGAGTTTATAGTGTTTTATTTTCATTATTCAGTCATATTGAGTTGGGGTAGTCGTGAGTCATGACCCGGATACCTACAATCAGTACTAGTAGAGGCTTTATAGACAGTCAGTAGAAGTTGATGCATTCCATTTTAGTTTTGGTTGTAAAAGTAAAGTTGTAATCTTGTAAATTCAGTTTTGTATCTATCATATTCAGAAAAGAGTTATTTTCTGCAAATTTATATAGATTTATACTTTTAATTCAGTTGCTTATAAGTTATGCCAGTAGAAGGGTTAGCTTGGGGTCACTTGTGACCCTAAGCACCGTGTGACATCTCGGGACCTAATTTTGGGGTGTTACAAACTTGGTATCAGAGCACGGAGTTCAAGTGCCCTAGGGTGTCTATGAATTCGTGTCTAGTAGAGTCTTACGGAATGGTATGGAGACGTCTATACTTTTCTTCGAGAGGCTACAGGGCATTTAGGAAATGTTTTCCTTCTTTCAAGTCTAAGATCGTGCTATAAAAACGTTCTCCAAGAAGCTTATATAGATTCTCATCTTACTCTATTATGGCCAACTCTGCCTCATTTTTAAGGTATCAGAAACAGTTAAGCTTAATTCTCCATAGATAGTTATGGGATTGTAAGAGAGCTAGAAAGTATCCTGTCAGTGCTTTTGAGTTCCAAAGATTGAAGCACTTTATTCAAGTTCATAAAAGTCGTGAACTAAGCCTAAGTTAGATGTGCTTTCAGATTCCTCCTCAGAATCTACAATGTTAATCTATACTTCTCCCTCTATGTATTATTCTTGAGATAACATGTTTTGCAAGATCCAGTTCTTCCCCAGGTAATGCTTCTATATTTTCTAGCAAAAACTTCAAAAGTTACACAAAGGGCTTAAGAGGAGCTCTCTAGTGTGTTAAGTTCCTTAAGTTGAAAGTTATGACCTCATTCTTATGAGTTATTCAATTAAGACAGAGTAAGGTGTATTCTTAGATTGTTGAATGTTGTGTGTCAAGTTTCTATCTCTTGTATTATGTAATCTTGTTATCATTATATTTGTGAAAAATCAAAGTCTAGTGAAGCTGTGTTGGGCTCTTTCAATTCACTAGCATAGTTGTTTTGTTATTATCTAGTTTTCTTGTTCAAAATACAAAACCAAAGTCTAGTGAAGCCGTGTGAGGCCTATTTCGATTCACTAGAAACTTGTTATTTATCTTGTTGTTCTAGTGTTAGTTGAAAGTGTGGGTTTCTGTGTAGTGATAGAAGTAGTAACGTTTAGTTGAAAGTCTTGTGTTAGTTGAACTTGTGGGTTTAAAAGTGTAGTGGCAAGAATGGTGGTAAGGGCGATTTATTGAATATGTATAGCTGAATTTTTGCTTGTGATTGAATTAGTAATGAAGTGATATACCCTTGTTTGTTCGTTTAGTGAAGTTAGAGAAGGAGATTATTAGTTAAGGTGGATTGTTGTTTGCTTGAAGTATGAAAAGAGTTATTGATGGTATTTGTTGTGCTAGGAAAGTATAGGATTTGATGCAAGTACTTGGTAGTTGAGTATTGTTAATTTAGGCTTTCCTGAGATTGTAAGAGGAAGTTTAGTTAAAATTTATAGAGCTATGAAAGTAATTTAGGTGTGAAGATGGATAGATAGTAATGATGTGAAGAAGGAGGATGTGTTAACAGACTATGAATAAAATAGGCTATATGATTATGATCGATTGTCATTGTGTACTAGTTTTTCTTAATGTTGTGCTCTATAGTTTTAAAGTGAAAATTATGTGTGAGATTGGGTTGTAAATCATGTTTAGCTCTAGACATTAAGTTTGAATAGTTGATAGTTCGGTTGTTGATGCTAGTTAAATGGAGATGATCTAGTAGGTCTAAATAGTGTATGCAAGAGTGTAAGATCATGTGTTCGTAATTAAGTATGATGTAGAGGTGTGCCTAAGGTGCTATGGGGATGCATTATTTTTTGAGGATTATTGCATATTGTGTGGTTAGTAGTAACGTTGAGTTTCTAGGTGGAGAAAGACTAGTTAGATAATTTATGATGTTCTTGATAGCTAAGTTAAGGAGTTATAATTGAAGATGTTGAGCCTTTTTAGTATGATTATTATTCTCATGGTTTGGAAAAAAAATATAAGAATAAAGGTGTGATCTTGGTAGGTTATGATTATGTGATTAGAGATGTAGATATGGTTGCAAATGAGAGTGTAAGTCTTTGATGATGATTATTGAAGCTAAAAAATTAAGGCTGGCATATGGATGGGTTGTTCAAGAATGAAGTTGGTAAGTTTGAAATTAGTTTATTCTTGTGAGTTTAGCATTTATGTGTAGATAATAGAATGATGAAATTATGGCTTAATCTCGGGGATATAGAGTAGACCATCATACTTAGCATACCAGCTTTGAACTAAGGGGGAGATGGTTAGTAAAGAACCAAACCGAGTTTTGAGAATTAGATTGTGATACATGTCAATAATGAGTTATGATGAGATAGTGATCCCTTCTTACTCTAGAGTATTCCTTGGATTTCAGTCATTACAACACCAAATCCATCACTTTCTTGACAAATCCATGCCACAGGCCAATGCTTATACCTATTATATGTGCTCAAGCCCATTCTCAGCTTCTAGAAAGTATGTAACAGCTTCACTCTGTGGTTCGAGTTATCTCTTATGAATCTATGAACTTCAGTCTTATGTTGAATAGCTCATGATAAGTATAAACTCATGTTTCAAAGTATGACCAGTTTTTAAACTCATGATACTAGTGAAGTTCGCATTATATCATGTATGTCCTCAGCTTATATTTCTTTAATGAATCCATGCCTTTGATATTTTATTCCTCAGGACAAAGATAAGTGCTAATGTTATGTATTGTAGTTTTCGTTCTTCTGGTTCATATGTGTTAGACCTTCGGTGACCTCTTCCTATGTTAAGATAGTGGTGATGATAGTGGATAAGCCATGGTTTAGATATGAGAGAGTTGATCACCCTCATTAAGAAAGATTATTTATGCTTTTCTATCTAAGGCTAAAGTGTGAAGTAAGATTGAGGCCAAGTTTTTGATATATGTCATGGTTAGTTAGAAATTGTGTGTATGTTTTTAAGAATAGTGCAAGAAAATTGTTGTTGATAAAGGTTTAGAGAATATACGAAGAATGCCTTTAGGGGTATTTGCCTTAAAGTTATATGTGATTTTTAATGATAGGCTTGAATGTCATGTTGGGTGTAAGATGATGAATGCAATATGCACTAGTGAATCCATATCAAGAGTTTTAAATTAGTCATTGAAGTGGTAAGGCATGTTATGCTTAGGGTGTGAGCTCTAAGAAGATATAGAATATTGAACCTTATGGTTTAGACTAGTATTGTGGTTTGGCATGTTGTATCTTGTGATTTAGTGTTAGGCTTGATCATGGTGAGAGAACTTAGTTTAGTTTAGACCTTAGTAGAAAGATTTCGCAGTGCTAAGTTGAATCAAATGAGTATGGTATTTAAGGGGAATAGTATAGTTGAGAGAGCATTTGAGAAGTGATGCTAAGCTTGAAAGTAAGAAGTTGTGTTGCCTACGGCCTAGCAATCCTATCCTAGTTTATGAGTTATATAATTATATTTCATGCTATAGAGTTATATCAATGTTGTAATTCCTTAGTCAAATGTCTTGTTCAGAGCATTCCCAAAATTCTTTACTTCCTAATGTCAATAGAATTTCATAGAAAAGTGTTGAAGAAATACTCCATTTGAGTATGGGTAGTCAGTATGATCCAGTCTATATAGCCTGCAGTCTAGTTTAGCAAGCAAGGAGATAAGCTCCTATAGATTCTTAATTTTCCAGGTAGTCTTACTATCCGCAGTCTTATACGTATGTACATTCCAAGACGCAATGTGTTTGTGTCCAATTAAACTATAAATTCAGCTCAGTTCATGCATCAGTTTCAGTTTCAGATATTAAGTCATGATTCAGTTCGTAAGTATCCTGTGTAATATCACAGTCCCTTCCTAGTATTTTCATCAAATTATTATTATTCGGGGACGAACGATCCTAAGAGGGGGATTTTGTAATACCCCAATTTTTTATTTCATAAACCTCTCATCCTTTCTCATGAGATCAGATCCAGTGCAAAGTAATGGTTACTCATAAGTTGACACTCTCGTTTCTATCTTAGCCATATAGTTATTTTTCTTGAGGATTCATGCACTTGCAGACTAGTTCAGTAGCTCATTATTCTTGAGATCCAGTGATTCAGTTCTATCAGTTACACATGATAGCTTGAAGATTAATATTCCTCTATGTTTCAGGTTAATTATCCATATTCGAGGACGAATGTTCCCAACGGGGAGATAATGTAATACCCCGTATTTTTGTGCTAGAATTCTAACCGTTGTTCCTGTGCATCTAAACTCTAATACAAGTTATTCTCACGTGAATACAAGTTGCATGATCATTATCCTAGTTTATGGAGTAGTTTAGAGGTGAAAAATATTCATAGCAATGACCTAGAACAAAGTTGAGCTAAGACCAATTGATTCATCCAAAGTTTGACATTCAATTCTACAAGGGTCAACTTCATATACATGGAATTTTTTATCCCAATACCTATCAAATTGTAGATAATTGAATTATTTTTCCAACGATACCAATTTCGCAAAAATTCGATACCCAAGAGAATAGTTATGCCCATTTTCGTGGGAGGCAGTAAGGGTGTGCGATGGGCAATGCGCCGCCCAATCAAATGTGTGCGATTGGGAGTGCGAGGCATACTTAAATGTCTGCCATAAGGTGTGCGATGCGCACCTTAAGGTCTGCCATAGGTTATGCACCGCATACCTCACTTCCAAGTGCCAAAAACACCCCTATATATGTCTATAACACAGGATTAAACTCCCATAACACCAAAATAAGTTTACTTTCTCTCAAAATCACCAAGAACATTCATTAGGATTTCAACCTAAAAATTCAAATATCTCAAGATTCAACCATGAGCTTTCAATAATTCTTCGAGATTCGGAATCTCCATTCCGAGGGCTACAAGAAACACTCATTATTTTCACGAATAGAGTCCCAAGGTCAAGAGTTCATTTAAAGCTTCAAGTTTAAGGTATGTGGGGGTTTTCAACAAGAACACCCTTTCGTTCTTGTGCCCAAATTGATTTTTCTTTTATGAATATACATGATTTTACATGTTTTGATATGAATTTGAAGCATGAATTTATACCCTGTATGGTTTTACATGAGATTATGATACTCTCTACGTTTTGGAAGTTGAATTGAATGAGAATGATGACATTTTTGTACATAAAGCTGAATTTTTCAGATTTTAAAGTAAGTTATATATATTTATGATGAAAAGCATGAATCTTGAGAAAATTTAATATGATTTTGATGTATGAGGCCGTGAGTCCTAACTGGGATTGTACTTTGAGAAATTATGTGCTATAAGCACAATGAGATTTGAATCCCAAAGCAAATTTTCTTTACCAAGATGTATGATTATAAAGCTGAAATTTTAAGTTTTAAGTGATTATTTTTGTGCTTATGTCATAAAGTATGAATTTTTGGAAGGTTTTATGGTGATATTGATGTATGGATTTTTGGAACCCTATTTGAGATTATTATTTTGAGAAAATCATGTGTTATAAACACCTTGAGTTTAAATGATTTGAGATGATAAAGAATCTTTGACCTTTTGATCGTAAAAAGGGTTGTTTTTGAAACCGAGATGAGAAAAGAAATCCACTTTTATTGATTTATTATGAAAGGAGTAGCATGATGGCTCCTGTTGTAAATTGTTGAAATATTTATTAGTGGATTTTCTTTTAAAAAGATCTGAGCTAAGTCCGGGAGTAGTCTTTAGCACCGAGCGGGAGGTATAGCAAGATTGGTACTTCCCTAGAACTACGTTTCCCCATAGGTTGTGAGCCTGAGGCTGATTTATATATAGTGATCACTAGTGAATAAAATATTAAGGTCCTACTCTGATGGCAAGGATGGGACAGCTCTCCCCAACGTGGGTTGGACGTTGGACTCTATGTAGCTCACATGGTTTATGTCGATTATGAGAGACTCCCAATGTGTGTGTGTGTACTCTTCTATCTGAGATGAAAACATATTTGCTTAAAAGGATGAGTTTGAGAAAGTCATTATTCTTAAAAGATTTAATGAATATATTCTAAAGAGAATTGACATAAGATTTGATTGTTTTGATGATTTGAAATTGAGATGAAAGTGAATTGAAAACGTATTGTAATGACTCACTTGTTTTACTTTACATGTATTATTCATCCATTATTTCGATGATTTAATTCGAGCTAAGTGAGTCACCTATATCATCATGCATAATTTTATAAACTATGATGATATAATATATTATTTTATATATGCATTGCACCCCCATATGCTTGGTACTTTTCCATGGTACTGACCCACATATTCGTATGTGGGCTACATTTTCTCGGAATGTAGGTACAAGGTATAGTTGCACCTTTAGATCCAGTTAGTTTGTGGTATCTAGTTAGCAGGTGATGAGTCCTTTTGATTCAAGGGCTTAGGTTAGTTATGCAGAGTTTATAGTGTTGTATTTTCTTTATTCAGTCGTATTGAGTTGGGGTAGTCGGGAGTCATGACCCGGCTACCTACAGTCAGTACTAGTAGAGGCTTCATAGACAGTCAGTAGAAGTTGATGTATTCCATTTCAGTTTTGGTTGTAAAAGCAGAGTTATAATCTTGTAAATTCAGTTTTGTATCTATCATATTCAAAAAAGAGTTATTTTCCACAAATTTGTATAGATTTATACTTTTAATTTAGTTGCTTATGAGTTATGCCAGTAGAAGGGTTAGCTTGGGGTCACTTGTGACCCTAAGCACCGTGTAACGTCTCGAGACCTAATTTTGGGGCATTACAAAGGCAGTCTATCGTAGCCACTTCATCGAACCATGCTGAGATAATAGCTATTCATGAAGCAAGCTGAGAATGTGTATGGTTGAGGTTCATGATACATCTCATTCGAGAAAAATGTTGTTTGAAATGTGACAATGTACCCATAATTTTATATGAAGATAATGCATCATGCCTAGCACAACTTAAAGGAGGATTCATAAAAGGAGATAGAACGAAGCACATTTCGCCAAAGCTCTTCTATACACATTAGGTCTAAAAGAATGATAATATTATCGTACAACAGATTCGTTCAAGTGACAATATAGCTGATTTATTCACCAAGTCTCTTCCAACTGCAACTTTCAAGAAGATGATGTACAAAATCGGGATGCAAAGGCTCAAGGATATTCTCATTAGGGGGAGTTAATGCGCGTTGTAATTTTTTTTCTTACGAGGTTTTGTTCCACTAGATTTTCCTTGGAAGGTTTTTAATGAAGCAACTTATATGCGTATTGTTAGAGATGTGTACTCTTTTTCCTTCACTAGATTTTTTTCTCAATGGGTTTTTTCTAGTAAGGTTTTAACGAGGTATATTATCTATCAATTAGACATTCAAGGGGAAGTGTTATAAATATATTACCATATGTAGTGGACGTCTACTTTACCATATATAGTGAATGTTTATTTATGAAAAGGTTTGAAATTCCAAGGTTAGCTTTCCCCTATAAATAAAGGAGTTTTCCTTCATTGTAATAAATCTCTCAAGAATTCATCATGAGAAATAAAAAAGTCTCCTCTCTTCTCTCTTTATT
Source organism: Capsicum annuum (assembly GCF_002878395.1). NCBI lineage: Eukaryota > Viridiplantae > Streptophyta > Magnoliopsida > Solanales > Solanaceae > Capsicum > Capsicum annuum. The sequence goes on along the minus strand of NC_061122.1, from coordinate 108,603,456 downwards.
CTTCTTTTTTTTTTTTTGATTTATATTTCATAACACACTTATATTTTAAAACTCATATATCTCACTTATTTTAGGACTAGTAATATCTTTTCATAGATTTATTTTATTATTCATATATTTTACGAGTCCTTAATTTAATAGAATAATTATTATAAAAAAAATAAAGTCATTTTTATCTATTGCAGAGACTTTCAATAAAAAACAAAGTTAAAGTAAGATTTCTAAGTTGCTTCACACTTTTAACATTTAACATAGTACATAGATACCTCAGAAAGTGTATTATGCCTACTTTTTTGTCGAATTTTTTGTCGAATCAAAGTCTAAATATTGTCTTTCAGTGTAGTATTTCATTTTTATTTTTACAGATTCTACATTACTATAGTTGTACAAAGTGGAAAACCCCAAAAGTTGAGGGCCTAAGTTTAGAGACTTTATCCAATAGCTGATCTTGAACACAATTCAATATTTTTTGTGTGAAAAATTCGATTTCTTAGAGGATTGCCAAAAAAAAAACAGGAGAAATTCAAAAAATAAATTTTGAAATGAAATGGATATAAGCGAGATTAGCTATTATTATTATAAGAATGAAAGACTAGAGAAGCACCAAATTGATGAAACTGTTTTGAGCAGGAGAAATTATAGATTTCAAAAAAATAATATTTAAATGCATTTTAGGGGAAGGACTCCAATACGTGTCACCCAGACAAAGTTGTTGTCACACTCTTCTCGTGTTGCCTGAATATCAGCTTTTATTTGTTTAGGCATAGTGAAAAGTTTCTTACTTGAGAATACTCTCGAAAAAATACTGATAATTATTGGTTTAGACACGCTCACAATACAAGGCCCGGGATGAATTTTGCCGTCATTACTTTTAAATGTTTCTCTCAGAACGTGTCAATAATTTGCTAAACCTACAGAACTTAGACGATGAAACAAGCTTTTGATGCATTTCTTTCTAGTTGATGTAAGAACAAATAACGCAAAATAAAGTAAAGAAAATTTACGTCAAAAATCATTCGGCTTAAACGTGTAAAAGTCATGATCTTAACTTTGTCAGACTCAACCCAACTTCACTATAATAACGAGCCAAATTCATATTACAGCTATATAACCTAAGACTAAGACTAATTCTAATTTCTTTCCCCCTACTCAATTGTTGCCAACTCCTTCAAGCTAAATCTACCTTGAAGCAAGAAGAATTTAGCTCCAAGCCCTTCAAACTATATGGAGCTAAACTTGTAGTAGCTTAAAAAGGATATTTACTCCAGATCACAGCCTCTTGCGATGGGCATTTCAATGCAGAAAAAATCGAAAAACAGAATTTATTATTTGAAGATATGGAGGTCTCATCAGTAATGCCATACAAAAGGACCATCAACAATAAATTATGCCATAAATTTGAAACATTTCTTTTGAGAAATTTAATTGTAAAATTGGACTTGTCTGCAGCAATAGGCTAGTGTGGAAAAAGAAAAATGAAATTTCATAACAGTCAGCCACAATTTGAGTAAATACATTCAGAACTCTAGATACTATAGTGGCAGCGTTTTTCTGTTATAGAAAGGTGGTGTTATATACTCCCTCCAAAATAATTGAATTGTTGAAGTAATGACACCTCTTAAGAAAAATCTTTTATAATTGTAGGTTTCTTTTCACTATTACCCTTTTAATTGTACTTAAATTACTCTCCTAGAAGATGTGAAGTACTTAAAAACCCCATTAAATGAAAGGATAATTTTGAGAAAAAAAAAATCAATATATATCTCTTCAAGAACATCAAAAAATAGCTCCACAATGATTTATTTTGAAATGGAGGGAGTATGTATACTGGCATTGAACATCCAAATCTTATTTTGTTGTTATGAACAAAAATATGCAAAATCAAAAAGAGCATGAATAAAATAAAGACAAACATTAATAATTTTTATCATCTAAATTAGGAAAGTTATTTCCCTCCTTTTGATGAAAACATAGTTTTATTGACCAAACACCATTAGAAAATCATTTCTCTAATGACTTCCGCAGTACAAAACATAATTTGCACTCTGGTATCACTGCGTAGAAAGCCTTACAATGTAATGACCTTAACAAAACTCTTCTACTTGCTTACCATTTGATTCTCCAGTCCACTTCAATCAACCATAAGATTTCATCATTCTAAAGTCTCATGAAGTTGTTTGGTATGATATTACGTATTTTACAAAAACGTACTTCCTCACTTTTCAAAACTTTAACCATAGTGGGCACAAGGTATAGTTGTCAAGAGATGCTCCATAATAACCAGCATAACGAAACACAAACCTGATTTCTGCCGTAAAAACTTAATCAATATATAAACATAGAATGCAGTCTAAAAAAATTGATCAATAAACTTAAGAGCGTGTCTGAAAAGCCTCACGGAGATTATAACAAACTTTTGGGATTTCCAAAATAGAAGTGATTGATATTTATCAAATATTATTTCACCAAGCATTGTACAATTTAAATCACTGCTAATCAACAAGCTGAGAGTTCCAGAAATACAGAGTAGGAAAAATGGCCAAAAAGAAAAACATAGCTCTCTACTTGCAAAGAACCAATTAATACAAGTTACAACTGAAAACATAAACGGGATACCTCTACTAATAAATGGGCTTAGAGCAGTGCAGGTGCCCCAATTGCAACTGCATGCAAAATCTACAAAATCAGGCTTTCCCCATCACTCTATGCTTTCGTAAATATGCTTCTTCTCTATTCATCAGTAACACATCCCTTGGAAGCAGATTGCACATTTTTTAAATACTGCAAGGAAAAAAAAATTATGTCAGACATTATGCTCTTTGCATTCAATCTCTCCACTACCAAGTACTCATGTACCTTTTTTTTTTTTGAACAAGGTAACATCCAAGTATTCATGTACCTTGTAGAGAACTCCTCGGTCAGCCTTATATGCAGGGGGGGTCCAATTCTTTCTACGCTGCTCCAACACCTCATCTGATAACTGAACGTCCATTTTCCTTTTCTGAATGTCAATTGTTATTATGTCTCCATTTTGAACAAGACCAATTGGACCTCCTTCCTGGTTAGATTTTGAATAGCATGTTTCTCAATGATAATAAAACAAGATCATACAGATTTCTCTGTGTTATTATGAATGTTCATGTTCTACGACTGTCATCACCCCAACTACAAGGACATTATAGCTGCATTACTACACATTTTTCTTATAATCACATACAATATTTAGCAGTTGATAAAACAGAAAAGTCAGGTCTTCATGAGCACACTCAAACTAGGTGTGCGCGGCTAAGTTGCGTGGACTTTTCACTTTTGATACCGCAACCGCGTCAGCTTCTCAAAGTAACACTAGTTTTGGCAAATCCGGCACGCACCCGTTACATTTTTGAAGAGCTCGAGCAACATTGGTGTGTGTGTGTGGGGGGGGGGGGGGGGGGGGGGGGGGGGGGGGGGGAGATCGATAACACTAGAAAACAAACCAGGAAAATCTGGGTTCTAAAACTAGTGATTCTCTTCTTAAAAGACATTGCATTCAGAACTCAGAGTGGGATAACAACATAAAACAAACCAGGAAAATCTGGGTTCTAAAACTACTGATTCTCTTCTTAAAAGACACTGCATTTGGAACTCAAAATGGGAACATTAGAGAAGAAATTTTGGCAACTAAAAACTTGTGATGCTCTCTAAAAATTAGAAACTGTTGTTGAACAAATTTAACAGCTGCAACTGGTACTTTAGGATCTGATAGTTCAATTCAACGCAAAAGTTTCCTGACTGAAGTGCCATCAAACTTTTCACTGGCGCTTACACAAATAAAACTTATAGCTGCATCAGGCAAGGTGCTTATATTGTGGTTAAACTTTACGGCCGCTTGGTTAGGGGTTAGAGTTATGCAGGTACTAGTAATACATGAATGAGTTATGAAAAAATCTATGTAGTATTTTATGCAGGGATTAGTTGTACAAGTTTAAGTTATTCATGTTTTAGTTATGTAGGTATTAGTTATGCAAGCATTAGTCATGTAGGTATTATTTATGTAGGGTTTAGTTATGTAGAGATTACAATACATGAATTATTGATTATTGAATATTTAACTTGTTGTAAATTAATATATATTATTTACAAAATACTAAGTAAACAAGTAGTATAAAACTCTTATCGTATAATTGATAAAGTGAAGGTATAAATGTACACTGAATAACAATACTACTACTACTGTAAGTTAAATTATATATATATATAAAAGTACATTTGGAACTAATACCCTGCATAATGTGTAAATTGATAGGGGCACTGTAAGTTGAATTATACATTAAAAAAGCACATTTGGAACTAATACCGCGCCGAACGTGTAAATTGATAGGGGCACTGTAAGTTGAATTATACACAAAAGAAAGCACATTTGGAACTAATACCGCGCATAACGTGTAAATTGATAGGGGTACTGTAAGTTTAATTATATATAAAAAAGAAAAAGTAAATTGGAACTAATACCCTGCATAATGGAAAAAGTACACTGAATAAAAAAAATAATTTAAAAGTAAATTGATACGGCTAGATGTGTAATTTTATTATTTTAATCCATGTATAACTAACCCACATACTTATTCCACCTTCTAACCCGCATAAAATATACATAGATTTCCTGATAAGTTATGTGAGTATTAATTATATAGAACTACTAAAACACAACCAAACACCATATAAAATTAATACATGATAGTTTTATACAACATTTGCAACCTACCAACCATATATTGTATAAAATTTATACATGAATAACTTTTATCCTATTTGCAAAACCAAACTGTTAGCCTCCTATGTTTACGTTTTAATAATGACAAACTAATGAGTGAATCTTTGCAGGATATTGAAAGGCAGCTAATGTTGGAAGGATGAAGCAAGCAAGACCGGCTCCAGGAATGAAAGGACATCAAATCATGATCTACGGCATCCAAGTGAATCAATCAAAACGAGAACAAACGGAAGGAAAATCTCAGTCCCGAAATCACAGCAGATCAAATCAATCACAACGAAGTAAGAGGAAGAAAAGATCACGGACATATTTGATATAGACGTGAGTACAAGCCGTATATGGACATATTATACGGTAATATTCCTCAATCAAGGAATCAATTCAAATCCTTGATTGAGAAGAGATCTCTTGGGTCCTTATAAAGAATAGCAGCTGAAGACTATAAAAGAAAGAAGACTAAAGATAGACAAGGGTTACCCAACTTCAAGAAGAATATCAAAGTGTCTCAATCTTAGTTTCACAAAGCTTTGTAACTCTTAGTTTACAATTGTTGTATAAAGAATAGGATCGAGTCAACTTTGCAACACAAACTAAAGCTGTGTCACAAGATCTGAATAATAAAATAAGTATTCAAAACTTGTTTTCCATCATTGTACTCGAGCCCGATATTCAACGATCTAAGGAAACTTTGAAACCCAAGAGGACTGAAAGTAGGCACCGCATTCGTGTTCCGAACCAGGATAAATCTCTTTGTCTTTACTTTAAGTTCGATTATTTATCTGCTTGATAATTTCAAATCTAATCTGTTTTGTGAAGTGTACTGATCTGCAGGAGAGTCGACTGTAAGGAATCAATAGTCAACTCACAGAAAATTTTCAATCCCCCCCCCCCCCCTCTTTGAATTTCAATTGGTATTAAAGCAGGTCTCACCAACAGTGTTGCTTAACTGCACGTGAGCAAAGATCAAATGGCAAATTATCAAATTCCCGGTGCTTTTCTTCAAGATGGTCACTCCTCCTCCACAAGACCACCATACTTTAATGGACAGCACTACTCTTATTGGAAGAATAGATTCAGAATCTTTGTCCTATCAAATGACTTCCAAGCATGGGTTGTTACCTATCAAGAAGGGTCCAAAGCCGATTTCAGGGCTCAAAGAAAAGCAAAAGGACAAAGAATCGAGAAGTACTGACATAGAAGACCTTGAAAGTTTTGAGGTCACCAAAGAACAACAAGAGGTAATCCAAACTAATGCACGTGCAGTTTACTTCTTTGTGCAGTTAGTGGTAAGTTGCTCGAACTCTTCAAAAATGTCTATGGGTACGTGTCGGATCCTCCAAAATAGTGTATTTTTGAAGGATCTGACACGGGTGCGGCAATATTTTTGAAGAGTCCAAGCAACTTAAGTTAATGGAGAAGAATACGACAAGATATCAACTTGCGAGACTGCAAAAGAAATGTGGGACAAATTGGAGGTAACCTATGAAGGAACCACCAGAGTCAAAAAGTCAAAGATTGCTGCCCTGGTCAATGAATACGAGTTATTCAAATTGGGAGAGAATGAGAACATTGAAACAAGGTTTGCCGGATTTAGCAACATCGTATGCGAACTGAAATCACTGGGGATGATCTATCCACATAGCCTGTAAGTCCAGAAGCTGGTCCGAAGCCTCCCGAAAATTTGGGAAACCAAGGCTGCCATTCTGGAAGATGGAGATCTTCACAACATGACATATGACGACCTACGAGGTAACCTCATTGCATATGAACGAAATTATATCAACAGGTACCACAAAGAGGAAAAAAAGAAACCAGTATCCTTCAACGCTACTCCAACTGAAGAAGAGGACATTTTAGAAGATGCAAATAACGAAGGAATGGCACTCATTAACCATGGAGTAAGGCGAATCATAAGACAGAGACAACAAAGATCCCAAGGAGCCAAAAATAATGACTCTAATAGAAACGATGATCGTTGTTATCATTGCAGAAGGCCTGGTCATTTCAAATAAAACTGTCCAGAATTAAGAAGAAAAACATCCAAGAAGAATCAAAACTTTGGAGACTGGAGTGATGGAGATGAAACCGAAGAAAAAATAGAACTCACCAATATGTGCTTCATGGCAACAGGTGAATTTAGCGAGGTAAGACTACACGATTGTCATAATTGTAATATTCTTGAATCTAATCTAGATATGATAACTGACGAGCTTCAAAAAGTTATAGATGAATATAACAAACTCGCTCAAGAGAAGAAAAGTTGTAAAGCTCGATTTAAACGAAAACTCAAAGAGGAACAAAGAAGCTAGCAAATAGAAATCGAAGCATGTCAAATTGAAATTGACTTACTTCATGAAGAGCTTGATGATGTAAACATAAAATTAAACAGTATTAAGAAATCACCAAGTCACCGTTTCGTGAGATCAAACTCTTTTAAAAACAATTCTCATCAAAATCAGTTAAATCAGCCAAGACCTTTTTCTACTCTCGAGGACCTGTCTGCTTTATCTGTGGACAGAGAGGGCACAAATCCTACAGCTGCAGGCATAAGCCTAAAAGTTAAGAGTCGTCAATATGAATCAGGCCCGTTGGGCCAGCCTGGCCCAGCCCATAAATTGATAGGGTTGGGCTACGATTTTTGCAGCCCGTTTAAGAACAAGGCTTTTTAGCCCGGCCTGTATAAGCATGTTAGCCCGTGTGGCTTGAGCAATATAGGCTGGGCTGGCCCATGGGCCAAATAAAAAATGATTAAAAAATAAAATAGAGTACTAAGAATAAAAAACCGAGTCCAAACTCAGTCTATTTGGACCATCATAAATATTTAAATATTAAATTTGTTTATAAAATATATAAATAATTAAAATATAAAATATTAATTTTTTTAAAGAGTTAAATATGTTTGATGAAGATGATGTGGTGATGTTGAATACGCCATAAGTGTCATGTGAGTTTTTTTTAGGAGTTCACTACAGACTAAATATTGGAATTTCTTTGTGTTTTATTGTCATCAATTAAAACAAAATTAGGTTAATATTGCTATTTAGCTAGTTAAATTATTACTCATTATCAGTTTCGTTTGTTTTTCAACATCTCTATTTGGTTTGAATTTGGTGTCAAAAAGTTATTTAATTTCATAAATTATTAAGATTTTTTTGTAAATTTGAGACTTGACTAACAAGTAGTAACTTTATGTTATATTATATTGTAAATATCTATGTAATTTAATAATTCAAAATTTAAATTAAGATTATAAAAATAATATATTTTAAAATATGGGCTGAAGCGTGGAGGCTTGCAGCCCACAGTGTGATGGGCTAGGCTTGTTCTGGTTTGTCATGTTGATGGGCCAACCTGGCCTGGCCCGTCAAACTACAAAGCCCATGTGGGCAAGCCCGAATAGGCTGGGCTGGCCCATATTGAGCTCTACTAAAAGTGTGTGGGTTTGGAAGCCCAAAGAAAGCACATCTAACCCGCAAGGACCCAAGACCACCTGGGTACCTAAACAAAATTATTTTTCTTGTTTTGCAGGAACAGGTCCGGCGTATTTATGTCATGTCATATTGTTCCATGCTTTGTGTACGTTTTTGATGACTTATCTTATCTTGAACCGGGGGTCTATCTGAAACAGCCTTGCTACTACACTAATTCCCTAGAAAGGATCTCTCAGCAATATCACCGGTCGTGACCTTTTTGTGCTATATTGTTAGGTTAAAAAAATCAAAAATCAATTGGGCAACATAGATCCGTAAGTACATACTTGAAAGTGCAGTTGACGCTCATACATCTGCCAGTTTACCGTATGGCCTGCTCATTACTTGGATTCTTCAGTATTACTCTATTGATCTATCTGCCTACATCCCAGTGTAGGTTGTTGCCACTTATGATTCCAAGACGTTTGCAAGTATGGGATATGTCTTATTTGAGGAGGAATGGTGCAAGAAAGATTCTGCTCGAGCAAGGTCGGAACTTCCTAAGGTAAGCAAATTTGTCTCTAACCATATGCTTCCTATTTTGAAGGAACGGGAAGAGATTAAGGATCGGTTCAAGGCCATCGAGGAAAGTATTGCGTTGCTGCAGGAGTCAACTTCGAAACTTCTGGACCTCGAGAAAAGCACCAGCACAGACCAGTGTTTTGAAAAGCGAGAGGCAAAAAAAGCGACGAGGGCTCGCTTCACAGTAGCGAGAAGCGAAGCACACGCTTTTTTCCATTAGAGCGCTATTTAGTACAAAATTTAAAAATATTAAACATGCATAAATAAATAACCAAGAGCTCAATAAATAACATAATCTTTCAATACTCAGATTAAAAAAAAGAATAGATAGTCATAACAAGCATTCAAGCAAACTACTAAAATACTAAAAATCAGTCTTGCATCTTAATCAACCAACACAAATAGAGAAACCTACAATCAGAGAGAAGTTTAGAACTTCTATTCTACATCATACTCCTCAACAAGGATATACTGATAAACAGAATTCAGATTGCATACAACAAAAAGTTTAGAACTTCTATCCTAAAAATATATACTGATAAACAAAATTCAGATTACATACCCCAAAAAAAAAAAAGTAAAAAGAAGAAAAACAAAGATGGAAGTCAGATTACATACAACCAAAAAAAAAGGTAAAAAGAAAAAAAAAGTTGGAAGTCAGATTACATACAACAAAAAAGAAAGTAAAACAGAACTGGAAAACAGAGAAGAAGAGAAATAGAGAAGAAGAGAAAAAAAAAAAAGAGATGAAAAAGAGTAATAGAGAAGAAAAAAAAAACTAGAAAACCCTTAACAGGAGTAGAAGAAGAGAAATAGAGAAGAAGAAGAAAAAAAAGGAGAAATAGAGAAGAAGAAGTCGCATACCTTCAGCAGTTGTTCCAGAAAAGTTGCAGCAGCAGTAATGCAGTCGTATAGTCACTTAAGGGCTTTAAGTAAAATAAATTAAATAAAGCAATAAAAGCCTAAAAAAAAACTTAAATATCCACTCAAGCAAGCTTTTTTGCGTTTTTTTTGCTTCAGCGCTTCTCGCTTCTGGACCTAAAGCGAGAGCTTTTTTCTCGCCCCAACACTTCAAGTGTAAAGAGCAACCCAATGTCGCTTCACGCTTAAAGCGAGCGCTTCATCGCTTTTCACAACACTGGCACAAACATAGGCGTGGTTAGGTTGGCTCTTGATGGGTTCAAGCAGAAAGGTATAAAATTGTTTACTCGGATGTTCACCAAAATGGATTCCCTCCAAATCCTAGTCTACTCCTCCAATGATGATCTAGCTGTTTCCGTCCAGAACTCCTATTCCTCCTTCAAAAACGTTGAAAAATCATGACATCTTCTGTCATAACATGCATAATACTCTGACCTACTTTCTCAAGAAGCGGTGAACATTGATGACTTTTTTTATTCAAAAGGAGGTCTTGTCCCTTGTGTTGATAGGTTGTAAGATGATTTTTTTTCACACACTATTTGCTACACAGTTTTGCTCTGCCTAGTTAATAGATTATATATATCTTCTTCTTATCATCTGTTTTGTTTTGCTATTCTTTTTTATTATGCCAAAAGGGGGAACAAGACAGGTAATTAGGAAGCGCCTACCAGTCGGGGGAGCAAGTCGACTGACGATAAATGAAAGTCGACTGATACTCAAGAAATATGCACAAGTCAGGGGGGACAAGAGACAGGAAATTCAACTATGTTTACACTCGTCTGTCATTATCAAAAAGGGGAGATTGTTAGCCTCATATGTTAACGTTTTAATAATGACAAACTAATGAGTGAATCTTTGCAAGATATTGGAAGACTGCTAATGATGGAAGGATGAAGAAAGCAAGTAAGGAAGCTGGCTCCAGGAATGGAAGGACATCAAATCATGATCTACGGCATTTAAGCGAATCAATCAAAACGAGAAAAAACGGAAGGAAAATCTCAGTCCCAAAATCACAGCAGATCAGATCAATCACAACGAAGTAAAAGGAAGAAAAGATCACAAACAAACTTGGAAAAGCATCAATCACTACAAGAACAAGAGGAAGAAAACATCACAAACATATTTGATATGGACTTGAGTAAAAGTCGTATATGGGCATATTATACGGCAATATTCCTCAATCAAGAAATCAATTCAAATCCTTGATTGAGAAGAAATCTCTTGGGTTTCCTTATGATGAGTAGTAGCTGAAGACTATAAAAGAAGACTAAAAATAGACGAGGGTTACAAAACTTCAATAAGAATCTCAAAAATGTCTCAATCTTAGTCTCACAAAACTTTGTAACTCTTAGTTTACAATTGTTGTATGAAGAGTAGCGAGTCAACTTTGTAACACAAACTGAAGCTGTGTCACAAGATCTGAAGAACAAAATAAGTATTCGGAACTTGTTTTCCATCTAATTGTACTCGAGCCCGATATTCAACGATCTAAGGAAACATTGAAACCCAAGGGGACTGGAAGTAGGCACCACATTGGTGTTCCGAACCAGCATAAAACTCTATGTCTTTACTTTAACTTCGATTATTTATCTGTTTGATTATTTCAAACCTAATTTGTTTCGTGATACACTAATACGCAGGAGAGTCGACTGTGCGGAGCCAATAGTCGACTCATAGAAAATTTTCAATTCACCCCCTCCCCTTGAATTTCACAAACCAATGTATAAAATTAATACATGTATTAAATTGGGCCTTATCCAGTAACCAAACGGCACCTAAATGCATTAGGGGAGGTGCTCATAGAGGGTGATATCTTTTATTTTTTGTAATAAAACAAGAAATCCTCAAGGAACAATAGCGCTTGATGGTTCAATGATGTAAAAGAAGCAACAAGTTTAGAAACAGAAGTTAATGCACCTGTGCTTCAGGACATATATGCCCAACAACATATCCATGAGAACCTCCAGAAAATCTTCCATCAGTAAGTAATGCAACATCCTATTGTTCAAAACAAGACTAAACATTCAGCAAGGCACAGTACCAAAGAATACAAGTTAAGACCGTGTAATAAAGTCAACATGACATACTGATAGAGAGACCATAAGAAATACATGACAATTATTAATTTCGACTACAAAAAAGAAATTGAGAAGGATGAAAAAGATCTATCATTACGTACCTTCCCAAGACCTACACCCATAATTGCACTTGTGGGTGTCAGCATTTCGGGCATACCTGGTCCTCCCTTAGGTCCCTCTCCTCTAATGACTACAACTTTTCCCTGAAATATTGTACACCAATAAGATGTCAAGATACCAAAATCCAAAACATTGGAACTGGCACAAAAATAAGGTCAAACTATTGCAGCCAGTTATTATTCAACAAAAGGAAAGGCAGGAACTATATCACTAATAACTGAATTCCAGCATTCTAGAAGAGAACCCCGAGTAAATCCATGCTTAAAAGGTAATTTGCTGCTGGGAAACCCCATCGAAGTCTACAAGACCAAATGTGAGCTGAAACTGAAGAAATCAGCAGAAGTAACTCTCCATGGCATTATACTTTGACAAAGTATCTACTTTACCTATCTGAAGTTCCAACAAGATGCGTTCAATTACAGCACCTCAACCCAAAACGAAAAAGAAATATATTACAGCAAATAGAATAGTGCAGACAGATAGATCAAGACAAATAAACGAAGCTGAGATCCCGTCTTGTCTTCTTTGCGGCATTATCAAACACCTACTTATGTTTTAGAACGTTTCTGTTGTGAAAAGTAATAATGTCATGCATAAACACTGTGCTGGGAAAACAAGGCACAAACCCATGAAGAACAGAAGGACCGTTGCCTCAAGAAATACATGATAGGATAGGAAAAGGAGAAACTGCTGCTTATTTTCATAGTAGTAATAGGGTAACAGGTGAGCAATTAGATGCAATACCCAAAAAGCAAAAGGCAAAAGGTTTTTGAGTAGAATTATTTTCATATTGTTTTAATCGTTAAAAATGCCTCTAAAAGGGAAAAGCTTGAAATTGATTCATCCAAGATAGTATTCAATAGCAGTAAATGTTTGTAACTCAGCTTGTTGGACTTCAAGATATTCCAATATTGATGCCACATACATTGCACTAATAGCAACGAAGACAGGAGCAAAGGATCTGAGAGATTTCAGACCAATCAGCCTAATTGGCAGTGTATAAAAACTGATTTCTAAGGTGCTAACAGAAAGATTGAAAAAAGTAGACAAGCTGGTGGACGTCCAACAGATGGCTTTCATTAAAAATAGACAAATAATGGATGCCATCTTGATAGCTAATGAAGTTGTGGATTCTAGAATCAATCAAGGGAAGGCCGGAATACTTTGTAAGTTGGACATTGAAAAAGCATACGATCACGTTAATTGGGAATATTTACTGAAAGTGCTCTCTTGCATGGGCTTTGGGAGGAAATGGATAAAGTGACTGAATTTTTCAGCGTGTTGGGGGAGTTTAAAAACACGAATGAAGAAGTTGATAGATTGTGGTGGAATCTGGACAGTAAAGGTACCTTTAAGGTCAACTTTGCATATAAGCTTCTGGTCCAAGGAAGTCAGCAATCACATCAATGGCCTTGGAAGCATATCTGGAAGGTGAAGATACCTTTAAAAGTTGCCTGGTTATTAGCAAGGGAAGTTATTTTAATGGTGGCTTTGGTGGTAAATGGTGGAATAGGGTCATGTCCTAGGGGGTTGGGGGTGGGGTCGGGGTTCGGTGTTGGGTTTAGGTGGAGAGGCGGAGGGCGAGGTATTAGGGGAAGGGTTTCGAGAGATGATAGGTCGAGGGTAGGGTCGTGGAACATAGGGACCCTTCAGGGTAAGTCGATAGAGTTGGTAAAGATCCTTAGGAAGAGAAGGATCAATTTTGCGTGTGTCCAGGAGACTAAATGGGTAGGTTCTAAGACTAGGGATGTGGATGGGTACAAGTTATGGTACTTAGGTAGTGAGAGGCGTAGGAATGGAGTAGGTATCTTAGTGGATGAAGAGCATAGGGAGTAGGTAGTGGAGGTTAATAGCGTTAGTGATATAGTGATGACTATTAAGTTAGTCATTGGGGGTTTACGTGGAACATTTGTAGTGCTTATGCGCCATCCACCTGGACGAAGAGGAGATTTTGGGAGGTTTTGGATGAGGTGGTTCGTGGCGTGCCTAGCTCGGAGAAGATTTTCATAGGAGGGGACTTCAATGGGCACATCGGGGCTTTACCGATAGGTTATGGTGATGTGCGTGGAGGCTTTGGTTTTGATGATAGGAATGATGCAGGAGCTGCTCTTTTGGATTTTGCGAGGGCCTTTGAGTTGGTGGTAGTAATTCCTACTTTCCGAAAAAGGAAGAGCATCTGGTTACTTTCCGTAGTAGGTTAGCCAAGACCCAGATTAACTTTTTGTTGCTTAGAAAGGGGGATAGAGCTTTGTGTAAGGATTGTAAGGTCTTTTCGAGTGAGTATCTTGCAACCCAGCATAGACTTCTGGTGATGGACTTGGTTATTAAGAAAGGAAAGAAGAGAAGGGGTAGGGAGGGTCGACCTAGAGTCAGGTGAAGTGACCTGACCCCGGTTAGTGCTATGGAGATAGGGGCGAAGTTGGAGGGGGTGAGGGCTTGGGAGTGTAGGGGGGACGTGGATAGTATATGGGACACGGCTGCGAGTTGCACCAAGGAGACGGCTAAAGAGGTTTTAGGTGTCTCGAGGGGCTGGTCTAGCCGACATCGAGGGGATTGGTGGTGGAATGAGAAGTCAAGAAGAAGATGGCGTCGAAGAAGGCGGCTTACGTTAAGTTGGTTGAGAGTAAGGATGAAGAGGAGAGGCGGATGAGCAGGGAGAAGTACAAGTTAGCTAAGAAGGAGGCTAAGTTAGCAGTCTCCGCTGCTAAGACAACAGCGTTTGAGAGATTATATGCGGGTTTAGAAGAGAAAGGTGGGGAAAAGAGGTTGTATAGGCTTGCCAGAGCTAGGGAGCGTAACCAAGTTAAGTGCATTAAGGGGGAGGATGGCAGAGGGTTGGTGGAAGACGTTCTTATTAAGAAAATATGACAGTCGTATTTTCATAGGCTCCTGAATGATGAGGGGGACAGAGGCATTGTGTTAGGGGAGTTGAAGCACACCGAAGAATTTCGCGATTTTGGCTATTGTCGGCGCTTTAAGGTGGAGGAGGTTTGTGAGGCGATTCGCAAAATGCGAAGAGGCAGAGCGAAAGGGCCCGACGAGATTCCGGTGGATTTTTGGAAGTTTGCTAGCGGGGCAGGGTTGAGGTCGCTGACCGATTTGTTCAACAACATTTTCAAGTCTACTAAGATGCTCGAGGCGTGGAGATAGAGCACAATGATTCCTTTGTATAAGAACAAGGGTGACATTCAAAGTTGCAACAACTACCGTGGTATTAAGTTATTGAGTCACACGATGAAGATTTGGGAGAGGGTGGTAGAGCGGAGGTTGAGGAAGATAGTATCTATTTAAGAGAGTCCATTTGGATTTATGCCTGGTCGCTCGACGACTGAGACAATGCACCTAGTGTGGAGACTGGTTGAGCAGTATAGAGAAAGGAAGAGGGATCTGCACATGGTGTTTATTGACTTGGAAAAGGCATGTGACAAAGTCCCTAGGGAGGTTCTGTGGAGATGCTTAGAGGTGAGGGGGGTCCCTGTGGCTGTGGCGTACATTCGTTCGATTAGGGACATGTACGAGGGGGCAAAGACTCGGGTAAGGACTGTGAGAGGGGATTCCGAGCATTTTTCGATCTTGACGGGGTTGCACCAGGGATCGACTCTTAATCCATTTTTATTCGCCATGGTAATGGATGTGTTGACACGGAGTATTCAAGGTAAGGTGCCATGGTGTATGCTTTTTGTGGATAATGTAGTCTTGATTGATGAGTCACGTCGAGGGGTTAATGATAAGTTAGAGGTTTGGAGACAAACCCTGAAAGCTAAAGGTTTCAGGTTAAGTAGGACCAAGACGGAGTACTTGGAGTGCAAGTTTAGTGACTCGAGGCAAGAGGACGAGGTGGTAGTAAAGTTGGAGTCTTAGGTGGTGTGCAAGCGGGATAGTTTTAAGTACCTTGGGTCTATGATTCAGGGGAATAGAGAGATTGATGAGGATGTCTCTCACCGTATTGGGGCAGGTTGATTGAAATGGCAGCTCGCCTCAGGAATTTTATGCGATCAGAAGATGCCCCCAAGCTTAAAGGAAAATTCTACAGAGTTGCAGTCCGGCCAGCTATGTTGTATGGAGCGGAGTGTTGGTCGATTAAGAATTCTCATGTCCAGAAGTTGAAGGTGGCAGAAATGAGGATGTTGCGTTGGATGTGTGGTTTCAAGAGGGCTGACAGGGTTAGGAATGAGATCATTCGGGAGAAAGTGGGAGTGACGTCGGTGGAGAATAAGATTCGGGAAGTGAGTTTGAGAAGGTTTGGACATGTGATAAAAAGGGGCACAGATGCTCCAGTTCGTAGGTGTGAGAGGTTGGCCTTGGATGGGTTCAAGCGGGGTAGGGTTAGACCGAAGAAATACTGGAGAGAAGTGATTAGACGCGACATGGAGCAATTACGGCTCACTGAGGACATGACCCTCGATAGGAAGGTTTGGAGAAAGAGTATTGGGGTAGAGGGCTAAGGAGGATGGGCAAGTCATAGGCTGTAGTTAGGAGAGTTTGGTGTAGCTTGGGTGGTAGTGCTAGGGTTGAGGGAGTGGGGTGCCCTTTGTTGGTTAATGTACTTTATTTATGGTGGTTGTTGTGCTTTTATTTTCATCATGTTGTATGATTGTGTCGTTTGAATACGGTCTTTTGTCTTGAGCCGAAGGTCTTTCGAAAATAGTCTCTCTACTTCTTCGGAGGTAGTGGTATGGACTGCGTACATTCTACTCGCACCAGACCCCACTATGTGGGAATATACTGGGTTTGCTGTTGTTGTTGTTCCAGATGTTACCACATGTTACCTCTGTGGTGAAGAGGGTGAGACAGCCAGCCATCTGTTTCTACAGTGCAAGACTACATGTCAACTATGGAGGATGTTTCTTAGCCTGAGGGGTATTGTTTGGGTTATGCCCAACAAAATAGTTGGGAGGAGGCAGGAGACAGAGACAAATGGAGGATTGTCCCAACTTGTATCTGGTGGACAATATGGAAAGAGAGGAATTCTAGATGTTTTGAGGGCAAAAATTGTGATCCACAGAAGATCAAGCTAAACTGCATCAAATTGTTTTGTTTTTGGTGTAAACAGATGTACTTAGGGGATACTGAGTCAATCATTGGCATCCTAGGCTCTTGTTGGGATCTTGATTCAGTTCTCTATTTTGATATGTTGTAAAGATGGTTTTCAGTACAACCTATGTACTGTCCTTAGTTAATATACACAAATGTTACCTTCTCAAAAAAAAACTATTACTCAATGCACCAGTCTTGTTTGAGCTATGAATGCTACTCAGAAATTGAAGTTTTGCACTCATATGTTCTTCTCCTCACTTCATTCTCTAGTTTATCAGGATAGAAGTAAATAAAAAAGATGGGGAAAAGGATTAACTGGCTTGCCTTAAAACTCAAAGGATCTTCTGAGATAGCGGCAAGCATAGCTTCCTCTCCTTCAAACACTAGAGCAGGGCCTGATGAACAGGTTCCCATAATTGTTTATATTTTCAAGAGGCAACCAAACAGCATCCGGCGACACCCAAAATTCAATTTTAAAGAAAGAGAATGTACCAGAAAAATATAGCCCTTCTTTTCCAGTAATCTTTGCCACACTACCATCTGGTGCAAGATTCCCATATAATATCTGGATGTGGCCTGTTTCTTTGATGGGATTTGACAGTGGTCTTATAATTTGCTAGAAGAAAAGAAATATGGTTAAGCTGAGAATCGATACTCCTAAACACTTGGGAGCAAACGACCTAAGACAAAATTACTGCTGCACGTGGGAAGCAGCCATTGGTAAAAGACCTACCTGACCTTCAGCTAAAGAAGGAAATAGCGTTGCATTTTCAGCCAATGTCTTTCCTGTGACTGCAAATCAAAAGCAAGTGGATGAGTGCCACCAATTATTAGATGATCAATATAAGAAAATATCTCCTAATCATCAAAGCAAATACCAGTCATGCAGTCCCCATCCATATACCCAAGCTCCAACAGGTGGCGAATGACTGCAGGTGTACCTCCAATCTAAATAATTAAGCTCATCAATTCATCAGAACAAAATCAAGAGCAGTGAATGCCCATATAACCAAAACTAAAAATGAATTGGCAAACATAGTATTTAACAAACCTTGTGCACATCCTCCATAACATATTTTCCACTTGGCTTCAGATCTGCAAGGAAAGGAACCGCATCGCTAACCTTTTGGAAGTCATCTAGAGTTAATTCCAAACCAACAGACCTGTGGAGATACTAATCATTACTCACATACTCGTCCAAAAGTATAAGGAACTATGTGGAAAATTTGCTCACCTTGCAATAGCAATTAAATGTAGTACAGCATTGGTAGATCCACCAAGTGCCATAACGACTACCATTGCATTTCGAAGTGACTTTTCTGTGATGATATCTCGAGGTTTCAAGTCCATCTTTAACAATTCTAGAAGATATTTTCCCGCTAAGCGGCACTCATCCAACTTCAGTGGATCTTCAGCTGGTGTAGAAGAGCTTTGGTATTGAAAAGGAGATGAAGGACATATTAGCGATGATTATTGTTAAACAAAGTACTACTACAACAAATTTTTCTACCTGTAAGGCAGTGACATGCCCAATGCCTCAATAGCAGATGCCATAGTATTTGCTGTATACATTCCACCACAAGCCCCCGCACCAGGACATGAATTACGAACTACATTCATCCTCTGTGCATCACTAACAGCACCACTAACATACTCTCCATACACCTGTAAGTAAAATCGAAGCAGAATAAGGCTATCACCAAAAATTCTTACAGAATTGAAGATCGGTGATTGAAAAATCTAAGACAAAAAGCTGCTTTTAAGTTTAGCCTTCTCATACTCAAAAAAGTAAAGTCACACGACATGCTTCTATCATATAAACCATAACAACTAAGGGCCCGTTTGGCCATAAAAAAATTTCCCTTTTTTCCAGAAAATTTTTTCACTTTTTTCACTTTTTTCACTTTTCCGGAAATTGTGGTGTTTGGCCATGAAACTCCGAAAAATTATTCCGGAGTTGGATTCCAAAAAGTGAAAACAACTTTTTATTGTTTTCACAATTTTCCACTCCCATTTTCAACTTTCATTATTATTATATATAACCCCAATCGTTAAAATTTTACACAAACACCTCTTATAACTACAACCACCAAGAAAAGAATTATTATTTGTTTTCTATGGTACAACATCATTTTTAATTGTTACAGATATTCTAATCTCTTTTTCTTCTTTTAATCAAAATTTACTAACGTGAAGCAAAAAATAATAAATGGCAAACTATGGCGGAAATATATCAACTTTGTTTTGAATGAACTATAATATAGAAATATAAGGCCTAATACATTATGTTATTTAAAAATGAAAAATTTAATATTTTTTTCTTGTCATTCTAATTTTCTGTATATGTCATATAATGGCTATGATGATTTTAATAAATTATTCAAAACCTGAACAAATAAACACCCGGATCTTATGTGGCAAAATACGAGTTGTACACGCAAAATGGCGCGCGTCCAGCTTAAAATCTAAGCCTTTCAATGGTAAAAAACTGGTAAAATGACTATAATGCCCTTACTAATTCCTTTTTATATATTAAATGACTTTTTCCTATTATTTTTTCATTATTTTCAGTTCATTGATTAAAATGGCATCTAATTTCTTTTTTCATTGCGGGAAAAAAGCAATATTGAAGATTTCTTCATTAGGTGGATCCGCCTCATACAGAAAAATCGTGCGGGTATCTATATATATTATAAAGCAGAGAACGAATTTAAGTTCTATAATATATCTAAATATAATTTATTTAAATTAAATTAAAGATGAAACTATACTAATAATACAAAAATTATAGTTTTAATAAAACGTTATTAAAACATTATTAATAAAACGTCATTAAGGGCAGTAGTAGTAGTATATTAAATTAACATTATTAAATTAATGTTATTGAAACATTATTAATAAAACGTTATTAAGGGCAGTAGTAGTAGTACATTAAATTAACGTTATTAAATTAATGTTGTTAAAACGTTATTAAATTAACGTTATTAAATTAATATTATTAAAACGTTATTAAGGGCAATAGTAGTAGTAGTATATTAAATTAACGTTATTAAAATGTTATTGAATTAACGTTATTAAAACGTTATTAAATTAACGTTATTAAGATGAAAATTTTATTAAAATATTGTTATTATTATTAGTCGTAGTAGTAGCAGTATATTGATAGAAGCAATAGTAGTACATAATATGTAGTAGTTGTAGTAGCAGAATTATAATAATAAGCAAAACGACGTTTTAATTGATAGAAGCAAAACGACGTCGTTTTAATTGAAGATAAAAGTCCTCCCATGTCAGCCATTTTAATGACGTGGCACCGTATGATTGGATTACATATCCACGTAGGCACAAGTGAGTTACACGCGTGGAGGTCGCAAAATCGGAGTGTTTATTTGTTCAGATTTGTATAGTTAAAGGGCCTACTTATGCACTGTCAAAGTGTAAGGTCAATGTTATAATTTGGTGTCAAGTTTAGGGTCATATTTATGTATTATGCCATACCTTTTTCATTAGTTTAACAATTCTAAATTAACTAAAATTGATTTGAAGAAGATTTGAAAAAATCTAGAAATAAATATGAAAGCGTTAAAATAAGAAAAATATAAGTACCAAATTTTTAGAAATTTTAAAAAGTAAGTAATTGAATATTTTCTAAAGATTTAACTTTAAAAATAAGAAAAGATTTTAAATATAGAAAAAATAAAAAAATAATCATACTACAAATATGGTTGAAATCGATGTGTCTTTCTTAACCTCTAGCAGCAAAGAAAAGAGGTATTGCATGACAAATGCAAAAGTGAATCTATTAACCACTTGAAACTTTTGGTGGTAAAATATATATGTTCTTACACTAAATTTATATTATGTTTCATTATTATATTAAAGAGTGAAAGATCATCGAAAAGTGATTTCAACTTTTTGCACTACATTAAAAATCTTCGCAATAGACAAAAGCGTCTAATTTAAATAATTAAAAATTCCATGTGCAAGGCACGTACGGTTATACTAGGTGTGTATATATATATACACACACACAAATAATATGTATATAACTACATATAGAGAGAGAGAGTGAAAGAGAGAGAGCCACACACTCACCAACATCGACATTAATTATACTGTAATCAACAGACAAAGAGCATCCCCCACTAGAAGATGATATAGACAAGACAAACAGATTTAGACAGAATGACACAAAGTAACAAATGTTAAAGTATATATGTCTACTTTATTAGGTTAGAATAGAAAAATTTTAAACGACTAAAAATCTATTGCCTTTTTTTTTTTTGGAGAAAGAAACTTCATTGCCTTCTAATAAGCTAATTAGTGTTATAAATGTACCATATATTGTGTATGCCTATTTATGAAAAAGTTACAAACTCCAAGGTTAGTTTTACCCTATAAATAAAGGGGGTTTCCTTCATTATAATTCATTCCTCAAAAGAAATAAGAATTACTCTCTTCTCTCCCTACTCTTGTTCTTTATTCCTTATTATTTTATAACACGTTATTAGTATGAGACTCTGTCAAATAAGATGAGATTATAAATCTAAAGGTAATTTCAAGGTTAGCAATTCCTTATGTTATTTGTCTTACTAATAATATAATTATTGTTGGATTTGAGAAAAAATAATTGGTCTAGAACCATTTATGTTTTAAATTTATTCCTCAAGAACAATATTATCAAAAGGGATGATACTATGTTGAGTTTAAGTCCCATCGATTTATGTCTAAGACGCCTTTACATGGGTAAGACGTTACCATATTGATGGTATTATGATGGCTAAGGCAAAATAATGAGTATGTGGTGAAAAGTTGTGATATCTAGCCCATTGAATATGCTTCATTCCATGAAGTGAATTTGGTAGCAATATGTGGTAAGTGTGAAAGCTCCATTCTTAAAGTGAATGTGGTAGCAGTGCATAATATGTCTGAAAGAAGACAAGTGATTGAATGCATGAATATACGCATGAAGGGATAATATGATAATAATCATCAAAAGTGACTATATTTTCACATGCATATTATGATCATAAGATATGTTAGAGAAAAATTCTCTACATTATATGTATACCTCGATTTGCTCCTTAAGTAGCAATATCATGAAAGAGATTATAAGCTATCAAAATTTGATAGGCTTAAGACACGATTATATTTCACTCATGAGAATGAGAATTTTAATTGTTATAAGCATAAATCCATTCCCTAGGATGAATGTGATGATATTTAGAAAAGCTTATCAATGCAAACGTGCACTTGATTGTGATGGTACCACAATTCACCTCCGAAAGAGGTAGAATAATTGAGAGGAGTTATTCCGAAATTTACTTTCCAAGTAGTAAATCTGAAATTTATTCATATCATAGGAAATCTGAAATTTACTAAAGAAAAAAATACATGTCATAGTAAACTTGGAGTTTAATAGTATAAAAGTTCATAAGTTGACATGAACAACTGTGACATCCCAAAAATGTGCATATTAAGTATTAAATACATATTGAAGAATTAGAAAATTCTTCATGAACTTTGAATGTTGTTTATTCTCATGATAAGTTGGTTGGACCAACTAATTTTGGGATTGGATCCCTTAAAATCTGAAAAGTATAAAAGGTGAATAAGGGCATGTTCACCAATCATATGATATGTTGAAAAGATGTATCAATAAAATGATCACATGTACATTCATTGTCAACCAACAGTTTGACATTCATAAAGTTGCTTGCTCAATAAAATTGAGTTAAGAACATAACGTTCAGATTGTATAATCAAGACAATTCATCTTGATGATGATGGTTTGACATTGAATGTCTTCGATAAACAGCTAAATCATTGCTAATGAGAACAAAGCTTCATGCGTTGGTCTGAAATATGATATGTTGCATACAATAGCACTTGTATGCATTAGACCAATAGATTATGATTATTTTTTCCCTCTCAATTGGTTCAAGGTCATGAACCAAATATTCCATCTAAATTTTTTTGATGTGCAGCATACAATTAATGATATCTTTTGATGCACAAAGATGGATTCCTCAAAAAAATAGAGGATGTATGTTAGCTTTCCTAACATAACGGGGAGATTATAAGCAGCTATGAAATATGTTAGAAATTATCATCCGATCCTCATTCAAAAGATAATTCAACTCAAATGCCGAAAGCATCTCATATTAAGCTGCAAGTACTCCTATTTGTGTCCCAAAAAGATAGTCTACACATACGTAAAGTGTGGTAAACCAATCGGTTCCAAATGAAATAATCCTTGAAACGAATAAGGAGTAAATAAGAAGAAGAAGAAGAAGGCAATGTGCTCTAGAAGAGCCTACGACATAACACTTCATGAAACCTTATGAGAGGTTCAGGTACCTGAAAATAATGAAGTTATGAGATCTCAAATGTTATGTCACATTGTGAACCGATACAAAATGATATATCATCGATGATATTTTTGATACAATACTGTCACAATATTGTGAAAGACTACAAGGATCTGAATTCTACGTTTAATTAAGCATGCTGACGTAGAAATATTTATCAAGTGACATGAAAGGATGCATCTTGGTAAGCATAAAACTTATTTGATTTGCAATCCAAACACTTGAAGATGTCACTCATGAAATGTTGAATATTGTAACTTGACAAAATTTACATGAAAACTTTTTAAGGATTCAAAATGTTTGAAGCATATAAAAGTTTCTGGAAAACTTATTTATAATCCTTATATGAAATTGTTGGAACCCTTGGAGAGTTTTCAAAGCAATAGATTATTTGCTGAAATGAGAAATATACCAATTTAGATTGGTTATGAAGTACTACATCTTAATGCAATTGGTGCACTCATGTATCTTGCAAATACTACAAGGTTTGATATAACCTTTTTCAGTTAATTTGTTAGCAAGGTATAGTTCTGCTCCTACTAAGAGACGTTGAAATGGGATCAACATGATCTTATTATATTTTAAAGATTGTAGTCTCGATCTTGTTGATTATGCTGATGCTGGGTATTTATTTAACCCGTATAAATCTCGATCTCAAACATGTAATGTGTTCACATGTAGGGACATTGTCATATCTTGGAGATATACAAATCAATTTATCTAGTCACTTCATTGAACCATCCTAAGATAATAGTTATTCATGAAGCTAGCCAAGAATGTATATGGTTGATGTCCATAATACATCTCATTCGAGAAAAATATGGTTTGAAATGTGACTAAGTAACCATGATTTTTATGAAGATAATGCAGCATGCATAGCACAACTTAATGAAGGATCCATAAAAGGAGATAGAATGAAGTATATTTCGTCAAAGTTTTTCTATACACATGATATCCAAAAGAATGGTAATATTAATATGCAACAAATTCGTTCAAGCGACAATGTAGCAGATTTATTCACCAAGTCTCCTCCAATTGCAACTTTCAAGAAGACGGTGCACAAGATCAGGATGCAAAGATTTAAGGATGTTATCATTAGAGGGAGTTAATACGCGTTGTACTCTTTTTTCCCATATGAGGTTTTGTCCCACTGGGTTTTCCTTGTAAGGTTTTTAATGAGGCAGCTTATATGCGTATTATCTATAAATTAGACATTCAAGGGGTGTTATAAATGTACCATATATAGTGAATGTCTACTTTACCATATATAGTAAATACCTACTTTATCATATATTGTGTATGTCTATTTATGAAAAAGTTACAAACTCCAAGGTTAGTTTTTCCCTATAAATAAAAGGGTTTTCCTTCATTGTAATTCATTCCTCAAGAGAAATAAGAATTACTGAGTCTTCTCTCTCTACTCTTGTTCTTTATTCTTTACTATTTTATAACAATTAAAATAATATAGTAAAACTTTTGCTAAATTGTCTTACCATCTTGGTGCATTTCCGAGTAAATGCTTTACTTACCAAAGAAAAATAATCATCCAAAGAATCTCATCCTCCTGGACAAGTAGCTTTCTTTCTACAGAAACTCCCTTTCAAGATAATAGATGATCCTTCATCGTTCCTCAAGTACTTACAAGTTACATAGGCTAAGGAGAACCTCATCCAAAACATGCTTTCTTGGTTTATTTTCCAGACAATGTTCCACTCATATGAACTTCTACCACAAGCAAGCATATTATTTTCCATGTGCCGCAAGATCTATTCAAAACCCTGTCTAAACTGAAGATATCTATAGTTTGTTTGGTCAAAGCTTCTTGGAGGCTAAAGCACTTCTTTTTTTAGGAAAAAGAAACTTCTTTTAGATTTTAGGTGTTTGCACAGCCAAAAAGGTGCTTTTAGCAGCAGTGCTGCTGCTTTTCTATTATTGGGAAGAAGCTACAAATTTCTGCTTTTTACAAGAAGATGAAGTACAAGATTAACTTTTTTACAGGACAAAATATCCTTACGGTAAATTTATATTTACCGGACTATCTTTCATAAACTTAGCATATCTGGCTTCCAATTAAATAAAATTCTTTGCTTCCTTTTATCTTTTTGGTTTCTATCAGATAGTTTCTTTCCTCTCTTTTTTTCTTTCTTCTCCTATCCCACTTTGGAATGAGTTAACTATGAATTTGTGTTATTTCTACCTTCTTCCTATCATCTATTCCATCTATCTTTCCTATTCCTCTTTGGAATATCAAAGCCATCACTAGAAAAGACAGGAATTAATATTTTTCTCCATATAACTTTAAAGTCCGACATTATAAATATTAAAAACTCTCTGTTTTTAAATAATCCTAATTGTAAAACGTGCCTTGATGATTGTCTTTTTTTGTAATTTGAAACTCAAACGCACTTTTTTGAAAAAGTTGGTGAAAACACATGTTTATCAAAACTAAAAAAAGCACGTACTACACGAATTGGCCAAACACAGATTGTTGAAAGTACTTTCCTAAAAAAGTTGTGACAAACGTGCTTTTCAAACTAAGCAATTTTGGCAGCTTGGCCAAACAGGCACTTATTGTGCTCAAAGGCAAAACAGACAGAAGAACTACTAAAAACAGCAGTAAGAAGATATTAGAACAGCAACTAAAAATTCGGCACACATACCTGGAAAGCGGACACTATGTCGAATGTGTGCCCTTGAAAATGACCCGGCTGTACGTCAGAGAAAAAGGTAAAGGATCAAGATAATTCAGAAGCAAGCAGAACAACAGACCAACATGTGATGCAATAAATGCTCTTGAAATATCATTTTTTCTATCGTAATGTTAGTAAGAGTCTATAGTTGTTAATCTTTCATATCGTCTTTTATTTATTTTTTTGAAACGGGTAACATTGCATTCCACAGCATTAAGGGTAAGGGTATGCTGGCCACAGCATTATGATACCTTGTTTCATGCTTTATTACGAATCTGTTTACTTTTCTCTGTTTACTATTACTTGTGGGTGTCGTATTTATGTTATGCCATCTTGTTCCATGCTTTACTATGAATTTGTTTAGTATTCCGTGTCTCGGGCCGGGGGTCTATCGGAAACAGCCTTTCTACTTCTTTAGAGGTAGAGGTATGGACTGAGTACATCTTACCCTCCCCAGACCTCACTATGTGAGAATACACTGGGTTTGTTGTTGTTGTTGTTGGTATGCTGGCCACCTCCAAAAAGTATCCATTAGAAACTTCCTATCAAATCAAAAATCTGATCTACATCTTCTATAAAAAGTTGTTTACACCAAAAGACTAAAGATACTATACAATTCCATTTAACCTTGTGTATGGAATTGGACCTATCTTCAAAACATCTACCATTTCTTTCCATCCATACTGACCACCAGATACATGATGGATTAGCCTCCACGATCTCTTCTAACTCTTGCTGCCTCCTCTCCTAATCCAACTACTCAGCAGGTCTGATGTATGTTCTGGCATTGTCCAGCTCATGCTTATGATATTGAGGAATAAATTCCACACTTGAGCAGTGAACTGGCAGTGCGAAGAAAGATGTTCATTTGTTTCTCTGTTAGGCTGCTCAGAGAACACCTAGGAACCCGTTGTCTGTCCTTCTTGCATAGAATTTATTGTGTTTAGTAAACCCTCTTTATCACTAGCCAAGAAAAGCATTTCACCTTTGTAGGGACGTCCCCCTTCCAGAAGTATTTCCAATTATATTTTGGGCCTCCAACCATCCCCTGCAAACCCCTTTTCTAAGCATTATTTACTGAAAACACTCCATCCTTGCTATGCTGAGATCACTGTCTGTGGCAGTTGTGTTTATTTTCATTCTACCTAGTTTCCCTGTAACACAACTACTCTATCCACCTCACAGTCATTGAGAAGTCTTCTAAAAGATAAATCCCATCCCTACGCCGTCAAACATTCACCCACTCTAGCATCTGGATTATCACTTATTTGAAACAAATCTTGGAAGAGGGATTTGATCTATCCAACCATCCTTCCAAAATCTAGTTCTGTTACCATTTCCCACCTTGATGTATAGGTTTCCTCCATCTGTGACCATAGATTTCTAATTGTCGCAACACCATATGGTTCAGAGGTGTTCTCTGTACACCAAGGACTTAATTCACCATATTTTGTTGTTATAACCTCCTTCCAGAGAGTTGATCCCTCCACAGTTCATCTCCAGAGACACTTCATCATAAGCCTTTCATTCTGCAATCTCAAGTTTCTGAATCCCAAACCCCGGTGTCTTTGCTGAGAAGAGCAGTCCTCCAGTTGACTAAGCTATAACCTTTTCCTTCCTTGTTACCTTGCCATAGGAATTTCCTCTAATTCTGGAAGATAGTAGGCCCTTTCTTCAGCATAATCATTTTCCTTCCTTGTTACCTTGCCATAAGAATTTCCTCTAATTCTGGAAGATAGTAGGACCTTTCTTCAGCATAATCAATTAGGTTATCATCCTGCACACTTCTCGAAAAGACGTTGGCGCCTAGGCTTTCAAGGCTTACACCTCCCTATTAAAGAACCTAGAAAAAAGGCTTTCAGTAGCGCCCTTTGAATCTAAGCCTTTTGAAGCACCAGTAGTTGTACCACATCAACCCTTTTGTTCTTATCACTACGGATCTCGATCTATATGACCTCCACATAGTACAAAGTAAACCTCTTCCGTAGAAGCAGGTAGTAACCTAATCTTAAAGAATTTGTTCAACTCTGATCCATCAATGGAAAGATCCTGCATTTCGGATATGAAGTCACCTTCGACGAAGATTAATGGATAGAAATATTCCTCGGTCGAAGCGAAAGGATCTTAGCTCAGGGCCTGTGTGCCTTGTTTCCAAGATTCGGGTATCTAGTACAAGGACTAGTAGAGTAGAGGCACTACTAGGCGGGACTTCCTTGATCACAGCTTCTTGCTTAGCTAACTGCCTGACAAGGATGCAAATCAACTCTTTATATAGAATGCAGATCGACACATTCAACTAGCCAAGCAATGAGAAAGATTGACCAATCTCATCATATGCTATTTCATATTCATAGCTCCAATTTTTTCACCACTTTTGATGAGATTGGGAATAAGGACATCACATAAGTAGGCAAAGAGTCGAGAACAGAGTTTATGAGAATCAATCTTCCACCCAGAGATAGGTATTGTGTCTTTCACCTAGTTAGCTTCCTTCCAGTTTTCTCCACGATACCATCCCATATTCCCATTGCCTCATGGTTACTACACCCAGAGGCATGCCAAGATAAGTGGTAGGCAATTTTTCAACTCAAGATCCCAAGATGCCTGTCCACTAGTTGTTGTATTTGAGGAACCTCATTCACAGGAAAGAGATAGTGTAGCTGATCTGTTCTGCTACCGGCTAACAAAAGATGATAGTGTCATCTGCATAATGCATATGACATACTTCTCTTTCTACCCCCATTCTTCCCCCCACTTGAAATCCTCTTATCTACCTATTTTGTGCTGCAATCCTCATCATACTTTCAAACCCCTCCATTGCCAACATGAACAGAAAGGGGGAGAGAGGAACATTTGTTTTTCATTTAGCATTATTTCAAAAAAGTGGCCGCCCTTATGATTAAGCAATGAAGTAATTGATGTATTGGCATTTTCTAGTTGCTATCAGCTGTATCTTGGAAAGATTGACAGCAGAAGTATACAGATGACATTTAGAACCAGCAGCTTATCTGATCTCTACTCTTTCCCATTGAGTTGTTAACCTTTTATGTCATCTTTTATTTTGCATTATTTATAGAAAGTTTGTCAGCCTCGTGATTGAACCATGAAGTAACTGATGTATTGGAAGTTTCTAGTTGTCAACTGTATCTTGGAGAAGATTGGCAGCAGCAGCAACATACAGCAGACATTTAGAAGCTTACAAGCAGCTCATGTAAAACTCTAATCTTTCCCATTCTTTCTCTCCTTCTAGCACTCAACCCTAAAAGACGATCTCCCTTATTCCAATTCACAAACTCTAAAAGTTTCTTCACCTCCTTTTCCTAGCAAGACAGCTTAGAATATATAAATTCATGGCCACTCTAGTTTGACATGTCCTATGCCATTTGGATTGCTCTGTCTCCAATGACATCCATAACAAAGTTCTTTTGCATTTTCATTTGCATTTTTGATGCAACAAAAAAATACTCTTTGTTGCAATGAAAAATTAATGGAACGATCAAGAAGTTTTTAGCAAGTCTGACCCGCCGTCTCCGAAGCCGGCGTAGACGCGCCGGCAACAGGTAAGGGTACTTTCTCCCCCTATTCTCTCTCTCCAGCTCTCTCTACCTCCTTCTCTCTCTCTCCCTTCCCCTTTCTTGCACTCTAGTCACTGCTATCGCCGGCGGGAACGGGATTAGGGGTTCCCGCCGGCTCGACTCCGGCAACGGTGTATGGGGGCAGCACCGGTCATAACAGGTGGGAACGACAACAGCAGGCCACCAGGTTCCAGATTTCCGGCAATAGTTAGGAAAAGCGCCGGCGAGTTCCGGCGACACACGGGCAGCTGCTTTCCGGCGACTCTTTTCCGGCAACCAAATTCGAATTCAAAATTGCTGGAACCAGCAGCACGTAGGAGTACCCCGGTGACATCTAAACTTTGATATTTAGTTATTTCTTACCATTTTCGTTTCTTTGTATTATTCCGTTGCTTGTGATTAAAGTTCTAACGGGCTGCTTTCGCTTATTGGTGGATAGTGTTGTGTTGTTCTAGCTATTAGGCCGGATAGGGTATTTTGTGCGTACCCTCTGTTTTCCTACTGTTTCCCTGTTTTTCTACTGTTGATCTGTTTGTTTGTCAGTTTGGGGCTTTTTCGTTCTTTTTAAGTGGTGACTGTGGGGATTGATGGTGGAATTGGGTCATGTCCGAGGGGGTTGGGGTTGGGGGCTGTTTTGAGTGGGGCTAAAGAGGGAAGGGCGGGGTGATGTGTAGTCCAGGTCGGGTGGTAGGGCCAGTGCGGCGACGGGTGGTAGAGGTTGGCGGGAGGTGAGAGAAGATAGGTTGACGGTAGGGTCTTGGAACATAGGGACCATTCAAGGTAAGTCTGTAGAGATGGTGAAGATCCTTAAGAAGAGGAGGATTAATATTGTGTGTGTTCAGGAGACTAAGTGGGTAGGGTCTAAGGCTAGGGATGTGGATGGGTACAAGTTGTGGTACTCAGGGAGTGAGAGGCGTCAGAATAAAGTGGGAATCTTAGTAGATGAAAAGCTTAAAGAGCAGGTGGTAGAGGTTAAGAGGATCAGCAATAGGCTGATGATGATTAAGTTGGTCATTGGGGGGTTTTCACTGCTTGTGTGTAGTGTTTATGCGCCGCAGGTGGGTTTGGAAGAGGAGGTGAAAGTGAGATTTTGGGAGGCGTTGGACGAGGTGGTGAGAAGCGTGCCTAGCTCGAAGAAGATTGTCCTTGCGGGAGACTTTAATAGGCACATTGGGGTTTTACCGAGAGGTTATGACGTTGTGCAAGGAGGTTTTGGTTTTGGTGATAGAAATGGCGAGGGAGTAGCTCTTGTTGGATTTTGCAAGGGCTTTTGGGCTGGTGGTGGTGAATTCGAGCTTTCTGAAGGAGGAGGATCACCTGATTACTTTCAGAAGCGCGATAGCCAAGACTCAGATTGATTTTGATATTGATAGGGTTTCATGTAAGGACTGTAAAGTCATTCCGAGTGAGCATCTTTCGACCCAGCATAGGCTTCTGGTGATGGACTTGTTTATCAAGAAGAGCAAGAAGAGAAGGGTCGGGGAGGGTCGACCTAAAATTAAGTGAGGTGGTTTGACGCCAGTTAGTGAGCTGGAGATAGGGGAGAAGGTGCCGGGGTTGGGGATGTGGGAGCGTAGGGGGGACGTGGATGTTAGGTGGGATAAGGCTGTCAGTTGCATCACGGAGACTGCTAGAGAAGTGTTGGGTGTTTCGAGGGGGCGGGCAGGAAGGCATAAGGGGGACTGGTGGTGGAGTGAAAAGTCAAGAAGAAAGTGGAGATTAAGAAGGGGGCGTATGTTAAGTTGATTGAGAATAAAGATGAAGAGAAGAAGCGGGTGAATAGGGAAGTTTACAAAGTAACAAGGAAGGAGGCTAAGTTAGCAGTTACGGCTGCTAAGATAGCAGCATTTGAGAGCTTGTATGCGGGGTTAAAGAAGAAAGGCGGGGAAAAGAGGTTGTATAGGTTTGCTAAGGCTAGGGAGCGGAAGGGTCGTGACCTTGACCAATTGAAGTGCATTAAGGGTGAGGATGGTAGAGTTCTGGTGAAGGATGTTCATATTAAGAAGAGATGGTAGGAGTATTTCCATAGACTTTTGAATGAGGAGGGAGACAAAGGCATTGAGTTAGGGGAGCTGGAGCACTCGGAGGAAAGCCGTGATTTCAGCTACTGTAAACGTTTTAAGATGGAGAAGGCTAGGGAGGCTATTCATAAGATGCGGAGGGGTAGGGCGACAGGGCCCGATGGATTTTTGGAAGTTTATGGGTGGGGCAGGCTTAAGGTGGTTGACTGATTTGTTTAACGATATTTTCAAGACTGCGAGAATGCCTGAGGCCTGGAGATAGAGTACGATGATTCCGTTATATAAAAACAAGGGTAACATTCAGAGTTGCAACAACTATAGGGCCATTAAGTTGTTGAGTCATACTATGAAGATTTGGGATAAGGTGGTTGAGCGGAGATTGAGGAAGATCGTGTCCATTTCGGAGAATCAGTTTGATTTTATGCCTGGTTGCTCGACGACAGAGACAATCCACCTGGCAAGGAGATTGGTGGAGCAGTATAGGGAAAGAAAGAAGGATTTGCACATGGTGTTCATCGACCTGGAGAAGGCATATGACAAAGTCCCTAGAGAGGTTCTTTGGAGATACTTAGAGGTGAGAGGGGTCCCGGTGGCTTACATTAGAGCTATTAAGGACTTGTCCAATGAAGGGAAGACTCAGGTGAGAACGGCGGGAGGAGACTCAGAGCATTTTTCGGTCGAGACTGGGTTGCATCAGGATTCGACTCTTAGTCCGTTCCTATTTGCGTTGGTGATGGACGTGTTGACGCGGAGTATTCAAGGTGAGGTGCCTTGGTGTATGTTATTTGCGGATGATGTAGTGCTGATTGATGAGACGCGGGGGGTGTGAATGAAAAATTGGAGGTATGGAGGCAAACCCTGGAATCTAAGGGGTTCAGGTTGAGTAGATCCAAGACGGAGTATTTGGAGTACAAGTTTAGTGACTTGAGGCAGGAGGACGAAGTGGTGGTGAGGTTGGATTCCCAAGATTTTTGTAAAAGGGATAGTTTTAACTTTTAAGTATCTTGGGTCTATGATTCAGGGGAATGGAGAGATTAATGAGGATGTCGCTAACCGTATTGGACCGGGCTGGAGGCAAATTCTATAGAGTGGCAGTCTGTCCAGCCATGCTGTATGGAGCGGAGCATTGGCCTGTCAAGAACTCCCATATTCAAAAATTAAAGATGGCGGAAACGAGAATATTACGCTGGATGTGTGGGCTTACTAGAGGGGATAGAGTTAGGAATGAAATTGTCCGGGAGAAGGTGGGAGTGGCTTCGGTGGAGGACAAGATGCGGGAAGAAAGGCTGAGATGGTTTGGGCATGTGATGAGGAGGGGCATGGATGCCCCAGTTCGTAGGTGTGAGAGGCTAGCTTTGGATGGCTTCAGGAGGAGTAGAGGTAGGCCGAAGAAATACTGGAGGGAACTAGTTAGACATGACATGGAGCAGCTTCAGCTTACCGAGGACATGACCCTAGATAGGAAGGTGTGGAGGTCGCGGATAAGGGTAGAAGGCTAGGGTGAGTGTGTGGGTTGTAGCAAGCAGTTAGGAGAGTCCCTGTTTAGCCGGGTTAGTAATCGTAGGACTGTGTCAATAGGTAGGAGCCGCTTGTCAGGAGAGTTTGGGTGTGGTGGGTGGCTTTGGTCTGTGAGTGGAGGTTACTACTAGGCGAGTGTCCTATTTCTTATTTCTTATTGCTTATTGCTTATGCCTCTTAGTTCCCATATTTCGTATTGCTCTGAGTTCTATTTTACTATCTCTTATTCTTTACACTTGTTAAGCCACCCATCCTGCTTCACGTTTCATCACGACTTTGTTTACTACTTTTTATCTTGAGCTGGGAGTCTATCAGAAACAGTCTCTCTACTTCTTTGGAGGTAGCAGTATGGACTGCGTACATTTTACACTCCCCCAGACCCCACTGTGTCCCCACTATGTGGAAATACACTGGGCCTCTTGTTGTTGTTGTACATGATAAAATTACAAAGATAGGGAAGAAGCTTTGACATAATTTGACCAAAAAGCATGTGTGGTCTCATGACTTTGCACTGGAAAGCAGAACACAATCATCATGAAGAAATATATTTTTCGCTTAATATACAACTCCTTCAGTCAAGCCATACTGGATACACCATACGAACTCTTACGATCAACATACAAGATTTCCAACGAATTTGACCAGTCTAAATACCATATCACGATATCACGAAGTTTCGCAGGAAAGAAAAAAAACTCAAATAAGCCACACAAGATCTGCTACATATACTGTGCAAAACTATGTAAAAGGACGTCCAAAAGAGCCACATGCTAACACAGATTCTGTAGAGTTCTTGTAAAGACTGTTTTTCATATTGAGCACTTCCTTCCACTCTCTTATTTTCCTGTTACATTAAATAGATTCAAATACTACACTGCTTCCCTTTCCAATTTTTTTTTTCCATATTCCTCCCTGAAAGTTAAATATTCATTGTCTCCTACCAAGTAAGTTGAAAACGAACTCCAAATATATTGAGCTAATGCTCTTCTCTGCGTCTCTTTAATGTCTTTCTTTTTCCCTATTTCTTTTAGTAACTGTGGGAATCGTGAGTACATAAATTATATCATCCTAGTTATCTCTCTTTTTGTTTGTTCTCCAAAGTTATTCAACTTTAACTGTATCCAAAGAGTATTGAAAGGGATGGAATGGTCCAAAGCAGCACAAAGTTAGAAGATAACGTCTACATTACATGAAAAGAGGCTTTAGATGCAGATGCACAAGAAAGAATTAACACGTGATCTGACCTTAATTGTTCCACCATATATCATGATACTTGGCCTGTTTAGTCTTCCCATCGCCATAATTGTGCCTGGCATCTGTTACAACAAAACTTGTCAATTTGAAGAGAGACAGCATGAAATGCAGCTGCTATAGACAAGAGTAGGAAATGATTAGGGGGTTAGCTCAATGGTTTGGATCCTCCTACCAAGAAGAGTCGCAATTTTTTCACCCCATCAAGACTACCCAGTACCACCTCAAGTAACCGCGAAAAATAGAACTACAATACTCTATCAAGTGCATATAGATAGGCAGACCGCAAAAGCAAGAAGAAGCAAGTTGCAGGAAATCGTAAACATTCAAGAAAGTTATATTGACTTAATCTTAAATTGCTATGTGAAATTTTGTAACGTATTACAATTTAACTGGGTGTGTTATAACCACTGGCGGAGCAAGGGGCATAAGGTCACTACAAAATTACACTACATACACAAGATCAAAATTATTCTCTTATGTATATATCGTAAATGTTGAATACTCTTGGCTTCTTCCTGTGATTTACTTATTTATATTGCGAATTCACTTGTTAAAAATCATAGCTCCACCACTGGTTATGTCAAAGAAACAAATTTTGAAAAATCATGTAACATGTCGAATAAAAAAATTTTAGTATCCTGAAGTACTTGCACAACTGAATAAATTTTCCCAGCAGAAAGTCGCCTAATATGCTGGAATTCATGTTTTTTGCTTTCTCAAATAAAATCAATCCTCAAAGTTTTATACACTTCTAATTGGAAGTGTTGTGCTTCCAAGAATCAGTATTTATTCCGGAAATCAACCAAGAATATTATGAACTCAAAGAAATTTAACCTAGACAAGATAGTGTGAGTCTGTTCAAGGATAGACAGTAATTCGTTGAAAGTAAAACAGCAAATGCATTAAATATATGTCTAAAATTGCAAAACTTGCATCTTTTTCTCCACAATATATCAAAGTTTGCATCTTTTATTCAAGAAATAGAACATAACAAGTCGCCTGTCATCAACTTTCATACTTGACCAATAAGATAGTCGAACTCACAATTTAAAAAAAAGGTTCACAATTTCCCCAAAATATCAAGAACATTAATTTTTTAAAACAAAATCATAAGAGTAAAATGTTTCACAAATATTTCAACAAGGATATAGCAAAAATACACTACCTAGAAGGACACAATTAGGAAAGGAGTTACATTCATGCATTGACACCTATCAAATTCAAAATAATTTATACTAATCAGGTAGCTTAAAAAAACATGAAACTCTTCACAATAAGCATTTCAATGGATAACCTGCAAATTTGGTAATTACCAACAGTCACATTACACTAATAGTGCAAGAGTCTCACTCCGTTTGGATGACTGTTACATATTGTTTCATAATGTATAGAATTGCATCGTATTGTATCCTATTATATTGTTTTAGTCAACACAACATTTGAACAGATCGTATCGTTTTCCATCATTACATAAAGTCACACATCAACAAGTTGAAAGACAAACCTACAGGAAAGAACAAAAAAAAAATATTAAATAATACATAAAGACGAAATGAGAAAAAAGTACAAGGTAATGATGCAACCACACCAAGTTGGTCGTTACACAAAATGAGACTTATTGCTATTACCTTGTTAGGATTTAACGATACGATATAATAAAATTTAAGTAAGAATTAAAACAAAGATTGTATTTAAACTAGCAATACAATGGGTAACAACCACCCAATCAAGTTGGAAAAGGGTTAAAAGAGGCTCACATTTTTATCACATCCAGGGATGGAAATATTGCCATCATACCACTGAGCAGACATGACAGTTTCAATACTATCAGCAATCAAATCTCTTGACTGCAAACTGTAACACATGCCTCTAGTTCCCATTGAAATAGCATCACTAACACCAATAGTATTAAATCTAAACCCAACCATGCCAGCTTCATTAACCCCTTCTTTAACAGCTTCAGCAAGTTTCAACAGATGCATATTGCAAGTGTTGCCTTCATACCAAACAGATGATATTCCTATTTGGGGTTTGTTCATATCGTCATCGGATAAACCAACTCCGTATAGAATCGCTTGTGAACCACCTTGGGACTTTGGTTCAGTAATGCGACTACTGTATTGGTTGAGCTTTCGAGTCTGTGCTGGTGGTGGTGGTGGTGGTGGTGGTGGGGCTACGGTTTCCGTTGAGGAGATGGAGGAGGCGCGGACGGTGAGGGTGGGTGATTTTGTTGAGTGGGGCCTACATTTGGGGAAAAGGCTGGTGGTGGGGTAGATAGGAGGGGAGAGCAAATGGGCTTGCATAGTGTAGTGGTGGAGTGTAGGTGACGGCGGAGAAAGCTGAGTTTCACAGGGTTTATGTGGGGGATTAGAGACAAAAAATAGAGATTGTCAACTTTGAGTGAGATGGGAAGAGAAAAGGGCATAAATGGTCCCTTATCTGAAGCAGTATCAAAAATAATATCTTAAATATAAATTTATCAATTTTAATTCTTTAACTATCTAAAAAATTATTAAGTTTGACCTTTATATATTTTTATATAAACAATCACCATTTATACTAACGAAAATTCACACCTTCATTAAATTTTCTCCATCACTAATTTTTCCATTATTTCTCTCTCTTGGACACTTTTTCTTTGAATTTCTTTTGTCAATAAATAGCTTAAAACAAAAAAAGACAACAACTTAAATACCGTAATCAATCTATCGAATTGACTCAATTTGGTGAAGTATGTTATCCATTTTCAAACTGAGGAGGTGAATAATATTATTGCTAATTGATTGATCATGTGTTTTAGTGTATTTTAGTCATTTCTTTGTTATTACATTATCTCAGCATTATGAATATTTTTTAATATCAACACTAGTTCTAAGGGTAGCAATGGAACGGTGCG
This sequence comes from Capsicum annuum, assembly GCF_002878395.1. Taxonomy (NCBI): domain Eukaryota; kingdom Viridiplantae; phylum Streptophyta; class Magnoliopsida; order Solanales; family Solanaceae; genus Capsicum; species Capsicum annuum. Next base: position 108,566,230 of record NC_061122.1, on the reverse strand, counting down.
GTGCAGATTTTTCTAAACCTGCGAGTTTAAAAATCAAACCGCATCGCAGCACTTTAAACCCGTCCCACTTTCATACCTACGCATATCTGCACCACACTGCCCCACATTTTTATTTTTTTATTTTTTGAAAAATTTATAACTCCATTAAAAACCATAATATTTTAAGTCCTTGCTATAGATAAATTAAATAAGTTATGCACGGCAAAGTGATTTAGTAAGGAAAAACCTTTAAACTTTTGTTTGATAGCTTGAGTTATAAAATTATTTTACTGATTTAAAAAGAAAAAATTATGAAATTATTTATTTATAGTGTTATATATGTCGTTTTAAGTATGATAAATTTTGAAGTAAAGAATACCTATAATTTTAGGTAGATTCACAAGAATAATATTAAATTTTAGCCTTTTTTAAATTTAAACCCGCATATACCCGCAATTCGTCTCGCTTTGCCCCGCACTATTTAAGAAAAATACGTACTCCAACTCGCCCTACACCCACATAGCCTAAAATACGCACCGCTCCGCATAATCTAAAATTTGCACCGCACCACTCTATTGTCATCCCTAACTAGTTCTGTGGTTGAAAAAGTTTGAAGGTTGAACTAGATTTCAGTGCAAAAGTTAACGAGGTTATCCATCAAGTAGTTTCATGTTATATAGACAACTTTCTGGCCTCGTAAAAAAAAATTTTGACGTTTTTCGTTGCAGTTTGATGTTGTTTTTTTGTGCAGCTAGCTTATTGACGTTTTTAATGCATTTTTTGTGTAGTTTGACATAATTTTTGGTGCAGCTTGGTGATGGTTCGACCTAATTTTTTTGTGTAGTTTGGTGACTTTTTGAGTATTTTAGTGCTGTAATTTGGTCAAGTTTGATGCAAACTGCTGTTTTTTGTACTTTTAAGCTATTTTCTGACGAGAAAAATTTGAGAATAAGGTGTCCAAGAGAGAAATACTTGAGAAATTAGTGATAGAGAAAATGTAATAGAGGTATATGAATTCCCGTTAGTATAAATGATAGTTATTTGTATAAGAATAGACAAAGACCAAATTTGATGAACTTTTAGATAATTAAAGGACTAAAATTGATAAGCGTATATTTAAGGGACTATATTAGACCTACTCAGACTCTCACCAAATTTGGTATGTTCACTATTTGGCAACAGCTTGCAAGTTCATTATGATTTATCAAGAATATTAAAAATTCTCCTTTTCTTAGCCGGCACCCCTTCAGATAGTGATGTTATTTTTGTGCTACAGATCCTCTCTCATGCACTACACGTATCTTGGACTGTTACTAGCCTTACTCACATAACTCCTTTTTTATGGGAATGAAGAGAAGACGGATAGATAAAGGAAATATAATTTTTATCTCTGAAGCTTGTTTGATAACCGGACTAAATTACTGCATATTTTAATTTTTATCCTTAACCCATAGAGTTCAGATAAAATTTCTACTATATATAAATATTATATATAAAGATGACTGAGAGATGAACTGAGGGACGAGCAGGGGTATAACAGTTATTTTACACCGACATATATTTCTAGAATCTAGGCTAGAAGCATTTCCCTGTTCTTTCTCACCGACATACCATATTTTCTTTTCAACCAACTTTTTTCCTTTTTCCATTCTACCTTTTAGTTTGGGCTTGGTCTTCTCTTCCAATTTCGGATAAGTTTTCTCTTGATTTTTGTTTTATTTTTGTTTAATTCTTTTCTAATTTCTCAACATATAGAGAAGTGTAGGGTTCCAAAAAATTTGTTATGCATGAGTGTAGTTGTGATATTTTTACTATATAATGATGAACAAACAAATTATCGAATCTATTTTCTGTATTTGTTTCCCTTGTTTTATGGTAGATTTTCTTCTTCTTATCTTGTTTTTATCAGTTTCACGTTGATTTCATTTAGTTTTTTTTATAGTCACTTGAGAGCAACGACTTTATTGCCCCGAAAGTTTAATATATGCTTTTTTCCTACATGTGTTTGAGAAAATTCCTCAAAAAATCAGGGTTTCATTAGATTTCTATTACATATTTTTTGGTTAATTTGTTGCTTCTCCCAAGCCTTTGAGTTGCATAGCGAAATTTTTAGTTAATTCGGCTTTCAATTATATTTTTCATGCATTTTCGTGGCTTTTATATTTTGTATTTGATTCAGAGAGGTCTTTAATGAACTATAAAAATTGCACCTTTAGACTATCAGTAACTTCCAATAGGTTCCCTGTAAAGATCGATTTCTCATCTACTCATAAGGGTTGGGTAATACTAACGAACATTTCATAGTTCGTAATACAATAGATGATACTTGGTTTCTCTTTTTTATTTACCATAATTTAAGAGGATTATTAATGAAGATAATTATAACCATTGCTCTAGCATATAGAATTGTGGAAAGGTGTTTGTTGGTCTTATAGAGTTGCTTCATTAACTTAAGAAGTTCATATGATCGTCTATAATGTTTTGTCATCTTACTCAAACTTTTTATGAACTTAGAAGTTTTCAAGTTTCTAAATTTGGAATCATCGCAACACAGAAAAGACGATACTAAAATTTGGGTCAAAAGCTACCAAGTCATGATCGGGGGACTATCAGTGAGTTATAACTTCTCTGTTGCTTCTCTCTTTTTCTCTCCCTCCTTTTCATGTATATGTGAAATGTACAGGTATAAAGGATGGTAACATGTTTTCTATCTAAATTTTATTATTTAAAACCTAGCAACACTTATGTCTACCATCTAGAAGCAGTATACAAGTAGCACTGGGAGAATGTATGTACACTTCTTTCACTAACTTGCCTGAGGTATCTTGTTTACTATTTGCACTCAATGTTGCACCATGTCACCAGTTATCAGGACCAAAAATCAAGAGAATCATGAACCATAAGGAAAAAAATAGAGAAAAGAGGACAATTAAGATCCCACAAATTTATTAATAGAGTCTAAAAATGTTTAGCAAGTGTGTAAAACATAAACAAATCAAATTATTATATCCTTGTGACTAATAATTCATAATGGATGCCACAAAGAAACAGATGAATCAGTTTTCCTTAAAAAAGCATTAAAGTTTCTTCATCACCAAAAGAAAATGTTATAACAACAACAAATTACATACCTTGTGAAATTTCTCAAATGGAGTACGGATGTCAAAGTAAATGCTAGATTTGAAAATTTTCAGAGATTAATAGGAGTTAAAGACTTTAATTTTCTTTTCTTTGTATGTCTTAAAAAGAATTGTATAGTTGTAGAAGGAAGAGTCAACTAATCTACTTTTTTGGAGTTGGATTTCTTAAATTTTCATTAGTAAATGTGAAGGTCATTTTTCTCTTTTGTCATGAACTGAGTATTGAAATTAAAGTAGAATGGCATTGTAGTATGGAATTTAGATAGTTCACCACAATCAATCGATTATATTTTAACATAGGATAGATACAGGGAACAAAACTTGGTGGCTCACACTGTAATGTCATAGTCATAGCTTTCTTGATTACTGGATGGTCTGACGAAATTTTATGTTTTCTCCTCTAATTGACCTAATAAACTTACTCATCAGATTTCTGATGATTTTATCGTCTTGTTACAGACGGAGCTATGTTTTCCCCATTTGTCAACCCATATGAATTAAGCATGACTAAAGAAGAGATGATAGGAACTTAAAACAAGTAGACTAGGAAAAGGAAAGTGCCAAACTTTTTAGCTCGAAGATTTCTAAAATTTCTTTATTGCTTTTATCGTCAGTCATTTCTACCTGAAAAGCATGGTCAAATTGATAAATATTTGTATCTGAAGTTGGGACAAAAGGTAGATACTTTTATACGTTTCTATGTCGCTCTCTTTTTCTCTGCCCCATTCTTGAGAGTGAACTTATCAATGGTTATAGATCTTATATTTTCAGTTTGAATTACCTGTAGTAAGTGACATACATTAGTTAAAATCTTAAAAAAGAAAAATATAATGAACTTTATACCGAAATAAAAAAGGAGAAAAAAGAAGTGAACATACTTTCCACTGTTACAATAACACTCAAGTTACTACTGTTTAGCTCTTCTTTTTTTTTTTTTGGTTGTTGTGTATGTGAGTGATAGATGATGTTATTTTCTTTTTCAATTGAGATGGAATGATACTTCAAAATAAAGAATAATCGAAAATATAAAGGTATATTGTCTCATGCTTTGACTGATCGAACTCTCCATGAGATTCATTGTCGCATTACTTAAAGTTTCCTTATTCGTAAACAAAGCGGACTCAAAATTGTCTTTCATTCCAAGGCATAACTTGTATCCATGTGCTTAGCATTAATTTATTTAAAAATAAAGTGCTATGTTTGATTGAGTACCATAGTTCTTCTATTTTTTTCATACAATATGAAAATTGCTTTGAATGTATAACTATTCTTTGTAGCGCTAGAGTCCATTTATCTATGCACGTGTCCTACAAGTATGCTTACCATTGCGACAAGTGAAGTACAATACTATATTTCTTAGGTAAGTGTTTTTTCATTATTTTGAAAATTGTGTAGATCGACATGTTATAAGAATACTTGAGTAGTCATCTGCAAATGATTTATAAAATGGATACTCATGTTAAAGTTGTGAATGAGTCACTTTTGTTTTAAAGACATAACGAGTTCTTTTTTTATTTCAAAGGCACCCAGAGTTCATGTAGTGTCATTATTCATTTTTTCATTGAATTGTTCCAATTGTGCACATATTTGATTATCTACACCAGTATATATAACTTAGTTTTTGTCCTTGTATTTTGACATGTTCTTTCAAGCCAATTACTGATGTTTTTTGTGGGATATGAATTACTGGAAAGTGATATGTAGTAGTTTTAATAGAGTTGGAGTTATTTAGTTATGAGTCTGTTTAAGTGTGAGTTGCCATTTATAATTCTTGGAGTAATCAAAGTCATCTCCTTCGAAAATTACTTGCTGCAGAGAATGGTTTGTTTTGAAAAAATAAAATGATTTCAACTTCTTGGTTTTCTTACCATATTGTCTATCCAAACTTGAAAAGTTCATCCAGTTTGAAAAATCTTAGTATGAACACCTACACTAGATTTCAAACAACTTAGCAATCAACTACACCATAAAGCTAAATTGGGGAATGAGATATGAATCTTCTGTAACTTCCTTTCGCGCCATTTCATTCAAATAAGAATACTCAATTCATTATAAACTATGGGCTCTAGAACGTTAGAAATTCTCTAAACTACTACTTCTCCAATATAGACCTATTGCAAATGTAATAACACGCAATCCCCAACCAGTTGGTATCACCAATATAGGTTATTTACACTCATCGTGTTTTATCCTTATCCATGACTGCATTGAATCAACCGACTGTAGGCCTATGATTTTAGCAACTTGTCCCTCTTAACACCCGTATGTTGCTGCTTTAGTGTTCTCCACTCTCCGATTGATTTAATCACCTTACCTATTGTCAGTCTCTATTTATATAATTCTTATGATCATTGAATATCATGATTGACTAGTTAATCATCCATTTTTTATTATGTGGTTGTTTGCCAACTTACTGGAGCAGTTTCACTTTTATTCTTAAAGTTCCTAAACAATGAGGACATTGTTATCAACAAGTCAACATCTTTTCATCCAGATGAGACCCGTGCTTCTTGTTCATTAATAGAGCTCCATTTTTCCAAGTTAAACTAAGATGAGGTACACCATAATATTTTCCCAAGTTAAAAGGCACCCAGAAGTTGTGGCTTATGAGAGAGGGTAAACAACTCAAATAATTTAATACTATGCCCTCGATTAAATCTCTACCACACTTTTATTATAGGATGTATGAAAATCACCTCAAAGTTTTTCAATAGTGTGAAATACTTTAAGAATAATAAGATGATTTCTATTTATTACTTAAGAGACTCTTAACTAAGTCATTGTATTATTCATGACTCATATGCTTAAGAACCTTTATGTGTGTTATTTATGTTGGAAACTTTTTCTGGAGGGTTGTAACGCCCCGATTTTCTGAATCGAAACGTTACACGGTGCTCATGACCCCAAAGGACCACAAGCTAACTCATGACTGATATCTATACCTGTATACTGCATAAAATACTGTATAATGCGGAAACATAAACTGAAAGGCCATAAGGTTCAATACTAATACATAACTGAAAATAGGGTATAACAATACCAAAACAAGTAAGATAACTGTCTGAACATACTATAGTCTGAAACCCTTTAAACTTGTCTGAATAAGGAGTTGATGGGAAATATCCCCAACTAACTCTAACTACTGAAATAGACTGAAAACTGAAACATTTATGTAATTATCATGTCCTCAAAGGATGAGGACTCACGGTTGACTCTGACTGTTGAACTAGGATGTTACTAATGCTCTGGAGCTCGTGCTTCTAAACCTATGGTATAAGACACCATAGCGCAAATGCATTAATACTTTGAATGTACTGGTATGCAAGTGAGGTAGGCTGAATGCAATAGGTTCATATGCATGAACAATTCTAACTGACTGACTAACATGAACGTGAGAATACATGCATGTATACGTAACTGTAATTGACATCATGATAGAACTGAATACCGAGTTCTGTCTACTGAGTTTACTGATATTGACTTCTAAGTCACTGATAAGTTAGAAAGACTGATACTATATTACTGAATACTAAGGGACTGATACTATGCTACTGATACATGAATAACTGTGTCTAATAGTTCTGATTATGAAGAACTGGTCTGGTTGACTGTATCTGACAGTCCTGAAGCTGAATACTGATAACATGAGTTCTGATAACTGATATAACTGATAACATGAGTGACTATATCTGACAGTCCTGAATCTGATGGAACTAGCTGAGTTCCGTACTATATCTGAGTAACTAAATCTGAGATTAATCCTATCTAACGAGTAATCTCTGAATCTGATGATACTGATAATAAAGACGATTTGACTTAGTTTGAGATCAGTCCTACCTAGCGGGTGATCTCTGAATCTGATTATGCTGATACTGATTGACCATAGTTGAGATCAGTCCTATCTAATGGGTGATCCCAAAGTCTATTTATAATGATAAGGATTGACTGTATCGGACAGTCCTGAATCTGTACTACTGAGCTAAATTGACTGTATCTGACAGTCCTGATTCTGTAACTAAAATTGTGGGATGTATTCATCTAACCAACATGCCCCTTTCTAGCTAGTTTGGGGTCAAACCTGTAACCCAAGTTGGAAAGGTATCAGTACCGCGCCACTGGTAAAGACAACTACTGTGGATTTAGTCCTAATCTAGCGGGTGACCCCTGGGATCAGTCCTATATATTTAAATGTGCTAACGGGTGATCCCTGAGTATTTTAGTCCTATCTAACGTGTGACATCTCGTACCTACGCTGGCTATGTAGTTCTAGAACTTAGGGATTGCTTCTAGGGATCTCAGTCCTATCTAGTGGGTGAGTCCCCATCCCTAGGCTCGCTCGGTGTTAAATCTTACTCCCATATGAAAGATACTGAACTGATTATCTGAACTGAATTAGGCTGATCTTACTGAGTTCTGTTGACTGACGGAATACTGATGAGGACTGATAACTGAATGAGATTACTAAGATTTCATAGATCACTGGGTACTGAGTAGGACTGGACTGATACTGAATTTACATGAGTTTTCCTGAGTCATGAGATTGACTGAAGTCTACTGATCATGGCTTGACTGAGAGTATCGTGAAAACATGACTTAGCTATACGCACACAACTATATTTTTTGGGTACAAGTACCCCCAGGACTCGATAGAAGGAAAATGACAATACTTGACATTCTTGAATACATGACCAACATCAATAGTTCATACTATAATAATTTGGCGATAACTCATGTGGTACTTCATAATCATGATCTTGTACATAACATGGAATGCAGATAGACACACTATGAATCCATTCTCCAATCATCATGTACATTCTATTAACACATATATATTGCACAACAATGATATGTAAGCCCCTTGAACATAATAAACTAGCATGAATTTATCATATAGTTCACCCCTAAGCTATAATACATGATTTCTATCATTCTAGGTATTTTATTAAACACCTTACATGCACAACTTTAGGCATAGGTATACTTTATTAATGTAACAATCTTAAGCCACCCAAATTCATGGATTTCAACTAACATGCTCACATACTTCATGAAAATACATCAAGATACCATCTTAAAACCAAATAACAACCATCAACATGAACATAATCATACCACAACAAGATAATCACAATTCATGATTTTAAAACTTGATTCTTGAGCTCCATGGATGGAAGGGATCCATAGATGAACACTACGCATACCTTAGTAATTGAATCTTGAAAGAAAATTGGCCTTTCTTGAATGTTCTTAGATTGGGAGTCTTAATTCTTAAATATATTGTGGAGGGTGTGATGGGGTCTTGAAGTTAATTGAGAAGAAACCCTAAGTTTGTTCTTGGGAACAAAGAGGGTTAGGAGCTTTTGAAACTAAATTACAATAGCTAAGTACGTGTTTTTGGTGTTTTATGTCATGGAGGTAAGGTTTAGGATAAGTTAAAAGACCAAAATACCCCTACTAAATCACTTCTCAATTGCTGAAATTTTCAGCTGACGACCAAGGCTGATAAGCCGTCAGATCTGTGATAGCCCGTCAGCCTAGGTCGTCACCTAGGACCTGAAATTGATGGATTTCTGCCTAAGGCTGATGACATTAGCTGATATAGTCATCAAAAATGTGATAAGCCATCAGAAAGGTCATCAGAAATATGATAAGCCGTCAGACAGGTCGTCAGAAATGTGATAAGCCGTCAGACAGGTTATCACTCAATTTCCAGGTTGACATGTTGGAGTAAAATAGGTGTAACTTTTTGCTCCAATATCATATTTTGGAGAAATTGATATCGTTGGAAAGATAATTAAATTATGTATCTGTTCGTGGGTAATAATCACAAAAATTTGTAGTATAAAGAGAGATATGCTCATTTGAAGTTGACTATAGCAATATACTTCCCAAGAATTCAATCGGTAAGGAATATTTTGATTCGTTTGATAGCTGAGAGTTATTTGAAGCCTTAATATACGTCTAAATTACTCATAAAACTATAAAATAACCATGATTTACCATGCATGATCTTGAAGCATGGAACTAATATTGGTTTGGATTTTTTCAGGGTATTACAGAGGTGAATGCTTTTTATTTGACTGAGACTAGATTTGGAAATCAAACATGTATCATTAATACTTAAAATATCTAGGTTATATTTAAATAAGATGCAGTGTCATGATTAGTCATATTTGTGTTTTTGATAGGTTATTTTTATGGAGATTTGTGTATTTGTAAATTGATAGGCTTGTTTGTAGTGCTGGTGATATTAAACTAAGGATGGAAATACCTTTATGAAAGAGATGGTGAGTTCTTATTGTTATACTCCTTATGAGTTTTTTAGATATATATTTATTTGTTTGGGTTTCATTCCTAAACTTGTCAAGTATCTCAGTTTCCTCACCAACTATTAATCAAAATACACCTTAATTATCAATTGTTCATTTTTCCTACATGAACGATGTTGAAGTTTATGGTGATATTTCTATAGAAAATGTGACTAATTGATAGTTGACACTTATTTTGATAAATAGTTGGTGATAGTTCAAACAGGAAATTCAAAATTCACACACATGATAGTTAAAGCTTGAAACTCAAAAATCGGGATGCTTGAGGTGTGTTTTTTTACCATTCTCTCACATTTTGCTATATGGTTTACACATTTGCAGTCAATATTGCCCTTCAAGTGAATGACACCTCAGATGACATAACATTTAAAGGTTTCCCCCATAAGCTTCTTGAATCTTTTTTTCATGTGATAGCTTCTTTTTCTTATTATTTTTAATCAATTTCTGTAGTATCTTCTTTGAACAATTCTTTTTGTCTTCTTCTTTGATCCCTATGGATAAAGGATAATTGAGAATCTGTAGCTTGTCCCTATATATCTAACAAAAGCTTTTATGTATAACTTCGGGGTTTAGTCTTCAATAAAATAAAGGGAGTTTATTCTCGTGATAATCTATTGGGCCGAACTTCCCAGCAGGTACGGATGCCACACTTATTGGCCGGCTTAGTTCCTTTTTAAATTAATATAGTCATCAAATATTTGTACAAGGGCTGGCAAAATGATTGATTGTTTAAATATTCTTATTTCTTATCTACTCCCAGGTCCTGATTAAAAGGCGCTCACTGGATTAGTTAATATGGTATCATATATAAAGCATGTACTAATCACTCTAATTTGAATCTCACTATTTCAAATTGTATGTTTGTTTAGGATGGTGAAAATTAAAAAAATTAAAGACGTCATTCATCCGAGAATTTGTTTGATGTTCAGATTTGTGGGGTATATCTAGACATTGTTACAAAGACAGTTGAGCTTATAGAGCAGGAATGCTATGTGGATTTCGTTGATATTAACATGGGATGTTTGATCGATATTGTAGTTAATAAAGGTTTTGGATCAGCTCTTCTTAAAAAACCAATGCGGATGAAAAATATAGTAGAAGCTGCTTCTTTAACAGTTGGGACACCAGTAACTATCAAGGTAGGGTGGACTGCTTTCCCTTTTATTTTATAACTCTTGGATATCAGCATGTCTGGGCATAGGTAACTGGCATATGATACCACATTCTGAGTCCCCACTCCAGTGACAGCTCTGGAGTAATTTATTGGTGTTCAAAATCTTGTTGGAGCATGCCCTTGTAAGGAGACTTATGGAGATAATTAACAGTATGACTTTTTCCTACTTTAGGTATGAACTACTTATTTTAAGGGAAAAAATTGCATTGATTCTCTAATAGCAGCTATGGGTAATTGGAGTGCAATTACAGTAACCATACATGACCGATCATGTCAACAGCACTATAGCAATTTTGCTGACTGGGATTACATCTACCAATGTGTGCAAAAGGCACCCAAGTCCTTACAAGTCCTTGTAAATTGTGATTATTTTCTTATGTAGACCAGAATAAGTATAAAACTAAGTGTCCTGAGCTTTCTACATGTATGATTGCTCGAGGGGCATTGGTAAAGGTTAATGGTAAAATATTTTCTGTTGTTCTGTTTTCGTTGAGTAAAATTTATTACTGTTGCATGTCCATTCTATATGTGCCTCTGAGGGTCTATCTGTACTAAGCAACACTTCACAATTTTGCAATCGAGGATATTTACTGAAAGCAAGGAGTAGAGGTACTAGGACATTACATCTGTGGAGTGGCTAGATATCTTAAAGGATTATGCATAATTTGACCTTGAACAAATGGGTTCTGATTCGAAAGGTATATAGTTATATGCCTAATGTTATCTGATAGTAAGAAGTTTATCTCGTAAATCTACTCGACATTAATTGTTGCAATCTATTGGAAGCATGCCATAAAGATGAGCTAACATGACGTATTTGCATTTATGTTTACTCATAGAACTTAGTGTTGTAGCCTTTACGTCATCACATGTTAGTTCCTTTACATCATATATGTAAGAAGTTGAGAGATTAAATGTGGAATTGCTATATTCATTCCAAGCATGTGTAGACTGCTGAACTATGTTCAATATCAGACCTTTCTATTGGAGATTTACTTGTTCGATATATTAGGGGAGCTTCCTATTTGATTAGACATTTAAAATATAAGCTCTGACGTTTTTTTTCCGCTATCCATTTTATCCTAACTTTGATATATGTTTGCATACTGTACATCCTATGGTTATTCACTTGTTACATGAATATCTGTGAAGACGTTATTAGCAGGAGCTACAAGTATGCTGTGAGAACTTTTCATTGTTTGCCTTAAACAATGGGGGTTTTCCACTATATTTTATTCTCATTGGCAACAGTTTGCCTTGTTTGCAATATTCTTCTACCTGAGAAGTTCTTGAAGATAAATTATCATTGTCTATTCCTAATGTTAGCACCAAATGATTGCAAGAGTAGAAACAACCAGACACTTGTTATTGGAGTGGCTTAGTTGCACATGTCGGTATGTTCCAATTGGCCTATTAGACGTTATCCCACAAAGAATAAATTGGTGACCATCCTTATACTACGGTAGGGATGACCTTGAGACACTGATGGCCTCTGATTTTGCTACTGACTGGGTACGTAATTTATTGTTCATACACATAATATTGTTAAGCACTTAAAAGATTAATTATTCTCTCATTGTAATATGCTATATATATTCCCTCGGCAGGTAAGGATCTCTGAGATGTTACTCGGCAAGGTTCCTTCTAGTTTTCCGTTTGCACCAAAATACAAGTCCAATGCTTATGACAGAGCAGAGAACGGCTAAGATAATTTTGCTATTATTGCTGATGCATCTGATACTAATTTCTGCTGAGCCTTCACAACCTTTCCCCTTTCAAGATCTGCAGCTCTGATGCTTGAATTAAATTAAGTGTGAGATTGATTATGTCATTCAAATAGCATATTTTAGGGCTTTTATATGACCCTTAAGATTTTGTTTATTCAGATCAATATTATTGTCGCATTTTGTTAAACAGGAAAAAAACATAATTATTTGGATTGACACATAACTGAGAAGACCAATCATTTTTGTAAGTTATCAAACATGCTCATTTTGAGAGGATTAAATTGTATTTACCTATCCTCACCATAGAAAAATTATTTCCACATAAGCCGGGTCTTTATACCTTTCTTCTTTATTTTTTTTCTTCAAAGTCCAAAGAACAATCCAACTTTTTCAAATCCGTTTCTTCCTCTAAAGCAATTCATCTTCAGGTATGTTTCCACTTCAGTTTTCCCTTTCATTCCGATACCATAATAGCTTAGGTTATTAGAACTTTTATTCTAATAACTATTGCATTTGTCTTCATCGAGTAAAGATTTATTTTACTATCACATTTTGAACTTCTTAACTAATTTAATCTTTAAATTTAATTTAACAGGTGTTTGATCGTGAATACCCGAGAGATTGATTACAACAATAAAAATACATCTCGTATTGTAGAATTTATAAATATTATCTATATCAATGTAAATAGACAACAATCACTATTATATGTGAATGTGAGCATCCAGTAGTATGTATTCCCATGATTGTATAAAATATACATTTGGAATCATATCCATCAACTGATCCAATCAAACGGGATAGTCCCTTATTGTTACATCTTCATTTTATACAATGTTGTTATAACATATGGGTTTTCATCCCCAATTCAATCTTCAGCTTTTATCACAGTTATCTGTCATTGCCATTTAAGTATAAAATTATTCAATTTTCAAATTGGCATCTAAACCCTGTAAATTAGAATACAATTTTCAAACTAGCATCTAAACCCTGTAAATTAGAATGCGCATGATTGAATGACATGTTGGAATAAAGGTAAGAAAAAATTCTCATTGATTACTGTTATTTTACTATCCGCGTTGGGCCCGTGTAACGCACCTGCATACATATCTAGTATTCCAAGACAAGATCACATAAGATGGGTTATTTCATGTGTATTTGATAGACACCATAAATTTATTTTGAATAAAATTTAGAATGTATTTTGATAGACCATTTATTGTAATATAACTACGATAACAATCTAAAATTTAAAGATAGAGATTGATAATCTCAAGAAGGAAATCGTCATCCTAAAAAATAATAATATGACCTTAGGTAAAAGGATATCGACTTTAGAAACTCAAAAATAATAATATGACCTTAGATAAAAGGATATCTACTCTGGAAAATTAAAGTCCTGCTACAGATACTGTAGATAATATTCTTAGCCTACCAAAAGAAGGATTTCTTCAAACAGTAGAAGTTATAACACGCCAGAAATTTTATGCAAAAATAACTCTTTTGATTGATTATAACTTCAAAAAGGAATTTGCGGTTCTCGTTGATAGCAGAGCAGATTGTGATTGCATAAAAGAAGGCTTAATACCTTCTAAATATTTTCATAAAATTACTCATATTTTAAGAAATGCTAATGATCATAGAATGAGAGTTGAATATAAAATTTTCAATGCATGTATTTGTCAAGGCAAATTATGCATGCCAGAAATCTTTGTTTTAGTAAAAAATATTAGTGATGAAATTATTTTAGAGGTGTCATGGATTATTCAGATATATCCTATCACTTGGTGGGTTGAAAATGATGTAACAATGGTGCTCACCGCTATATACACGATTTCTAAATTTAATAAAAGAAAAAATACTTTCCAAAAGTAGATAAGTTGATTTTTTTTTAAATGAATTTATAGTCTAACAATAAAAAAGACTTTGAAAAATCCTAAATTAAATGAAAAAATAGAATTTTTGAAAAATTAGTTTTCATTAGAAATCTGTGGGCATTACCCAAATGTTTTTTGCAAAGAAAAAAAATGTGGTTAATCTTCCATATGAAGATAGCTTTAGAGAAGATAATATTTCCACTAAAGTTAGGTCATGCCAGATAAACTCAAGATATTTAGAGTTATGGAAAAAAGAAATTGATTCTCTTCTTCATAAAGGTTTTATAAGACCTTCCAAATCACCATGGTCATGTACTGTCTTTTATGTTAATAAACAAGCATAACAGGAAATAGGGGTTCCAAGGTTAGTTATTAATTACAATCCCCCCAACAAAGTTCTGAAATGGATTCGATATCCAATACCTAATAAAATAGATTTACTATATAGGTTATACAGCACCATAATATTTTCAAAATTTGATTTAAAATCTAGATATTGGCATATTCAAATTGCAGAAACAAATAAATACAAAACTGCTTTTAATGTTTCTATGGGTTAATTGGAATGTAATGTAATGCCTTTTGGATTGAAAAATGCTCCCTTCAAATTTCAAAATATTATGAATGATATCTTCATGTCTTATAGCAATTTTATAATAGTCTATATTGATGACATATTAGTTTTTTCAAAAAATGTAGAAATACACTTTAAACACCTAGATTTATTTAAGAAAATTATCATGCGAAATGAATTAGTAATATCTAAATCCAAGATATCTCTTTTTCAAACGAAACTAAGGTTCTTAGGTCATAATATCGACTATAGAAAAATAATTCCTATAAATAGAAGCACTGAATTTGCTTCTCAATTTTTAGATATTATAACTGATAAAACTCAATTGTAGAGATTTTTGGGAAGTTTAAATTATATTTTTCCTTTTATAAAGGACCTTTCTAAGGATGCATCTATCTTATATGATAGATTAAAAAAGAATTCAAAATCATGGATAGAAGATCAAAGTCAAGCTGTCAAAAATATTAAGGTAAAGGTTAATAACCTACATGCCTTACATTGGCTAATTCTAATTGTGAAAAAATTATGGAAATAGATTTTTCTGTTATTGGCTATGGAGGAATTCTAAAACAATATTTCCCACAAGATCAATAAGCACATATTATCCAATTTTATTCTGAAAAATGAAATACTAGCCAGAAGAATTATGCAACTATTATAAAAGAAATTCTTGCAATAGTAAAATATGTTTTGAAGTTCCAAGGAGATTTATATAATCAAAAGTTTTTAATAAAAATTGATTGTCAAGCAGCAAAATTCATATTTTATAAAGATTGTAAGCATGATGTTTCTAAACAAATGTTTACAAAATGGCAAGCTTTATTGGCTCCATTTGATTTTGAAATATAATATTTAAAGTAATCTGATAACAATCTTCCCGACTTTCTCACTAGAGAATATTTAAATTGATATCATTTCTTTTATACGGGATAAAATCACAATTTTCAACCTCCTCTAATAAAGGAATGGGAAAAGAACGATCAAGAATGGACCGAGGCAATGTCCTAGTCCAAATTGAAAGCCAAAAATTGATATCTGCAAATATTGTAAGTACTTCAGATCTTAATAAAGATCAACAAATGTATCAAATTTTTTTGAAGTTTATTAAATAAAATAGGGAAAAATGATATCCCCTCATATTCAAGTTCTCTGACAGATTATAATAACGAAAATATCAAATTATATGAACAGAATGAGAGAGATGAAGTAATACTTATCTTGGATTAAAATAATTTAAAAATGGAAAGATGATCCATGACAATTAATGCAAAGGTACTTAGATACTACATTATATGCTACTACTACACATAAGATGCATTTTGAGATAATACTTTCTCAGACAGGATCAGCGGAAATTCAGTATTTTTACCCAGCTAATAATATTAGAAAAGTTTCTAGTTTTTCAAAAATTATTATTAAAATTTTTTTTACTCCCGAGGAATTGAGTATTAGTACTCTTAAAGAAAAGGATTATTTACAACCCGGGCAAAAAATACCATTCAAATTTAATTACCAGAATTATTTTGAAAGCTTTAATAAAGCTCTTCTATATGAAAATTCTAGTAGGAAACATTCATGGTTTACAAAAATTTGTGAAAATATTTATAATCAAAATATTTTTAATTGGTTTGGACAATGATGGATTTATTATGGACCATCCATAAAATTTTTATCAAAATCATTTAAGAGTTTATATACTGGATGGTTAGAAGTATCTCCAACATTAATAAAATTTGAGAGAGATAATATCTATTTTAAAGAAATTTCTACCATCTATTTCTTTATTGAGTTCTCTATTCCATGGATAATGAAATAGTCTGTGAAAGTGAAATCGAATCTTAATAATTTTCAATGCCACAAAAGAATATTGTATACAAAATTCTGGAATAAATTTAATCAGAAGACGACTGAAGGGCATATCCATGAACAAGAAATATTTGATTCAATTAAGTAAACTATTCCTAAGTACAAAGAACAAATAGACATGGCAACAATGCAACTCTTGGATGACATTTGTCCTTTCAATAGTATAGCCGGGAGACTTCAAATGAAGAAAGGGATCATATCTAGGTCAGAAATAATAGCCTTATACGTAGAGGAAGTTAAGAGAGATTTAATGAGAAATATTGATATAGAAAATGCATCAAACATTTCTGTGGCATCTGCTGGTCATACCACAGACAATGAAGATGATTGCTTAGCAGGAGAATAACAATGTATCCAAAGCAATGATGAAATTGATCTTGATGAATACCTGCAAATATTTAAAGAAAAATTAAAAGAATCTTCCTCGTCATCGAAAGATAAAGGCAAGGAAATAAAATTATAAAAGATATAAGGCCCCACATCATAAAATTATTGGGGCCAATAACATGTGAAGACATGTGAAGTTAGCTTTTATAAAGTATTTTATATAACTTTCATAAAGAATCTTTAAAGAAGATGTGACAAATAAAGTATGTTAGTCAATATAGTAATGATATATAAATAGAATAAGAGAAGTCACATTTTTCATGCTTTAAGTTTTAGTTTGTCGTTTATCAAGGAGAATACTCTGTAAAAGCATCTCATTTTATGTATTCAGAGGCAGGTTTTAGAAACCACCTCACTCTTTTTACTCTCTTATGCTCCCTCTGTAAACTATTCATCTATTAATAATGTTTGTTTAATCTCCAGAAAGCAGCACTCAAGCACTTTAAATTTAAGATAATCTTTTCTTTAAATTAGCCTAAATGACAGGTTAAATATTTTGTGTTGAACTATAACATACTAAGTTGCTAATATAATATGGCATTAAAACTTAAAAAGAATTTTATCAACCAATGATACTAAGGTTGCACATCATAATCTTGTAGTAATAATGTCCGTTTAGGCTATATATCGGAAGTCCTGTTATAAGGACTATTAACGCCAAGAGTGGCGTTTAAGGCTATGTGTGAAATCGTAATGAACCAAAAATATTACTATTAAGATTATGCAAACGCGTCAAGGTTTCTATAGTATCATTGAAGAGATCCGATTCTCATTTTGGTATCAGAGCCATGGGATATTGGTAGTGATGGATGTTATATGTTCAACACATTCTCTTATCATGAATATCATGAAAAAGTAAACTACTGTTAAAAATAGTAGAAAAGAAGAATATGATATGCCACAATATTTAGATCTTTTTAATAAATGGATAAATTTTAAAGTCCAACCCAAGCTTATATATCAAATGGGGACTTTTAAACAATTAGGTCTTAAACAGGGTGTTAAAACAACTGAAGAAATTATTGTAGTTGATGATGATCATGCTACTTTTATAATATTATCTGAAAATGATTTGGTTCCTTATAAAGAAACTCACAGGTTCATGCATATTGGATTAATACAAGTTGCATTTAAACCACTTATTTTAAGAGGATACTTGAAAACTTTATAGCGACTTTAAGAGATGGTAGAAATCAAAATTGGAAAAGTCTCTTATAGGGACTATTCAAACAAGCTTAGCTTATGATCCTATATATTTTAATGTTTATCCTAATTTAAAAATATCTTTGAATGATGAGAATTCTTTAAATGCCTTAGTATTGAGTATCAAATTACATGGTTATAATTATATGTCAGGAACTGAAGTTATATGTATATGTTATAGAATTTATTATAAGCCTTTATATACTTTAAGTCCTATGTGTAAAATTATGGATTTTAAAAATGAGAATATTTTAATAGAAACTATTTTTTGTAGGTCAAAATTTATTACTATAAGATCTATTAAATGGGATGAAATTGACTTTTTCAAAAATGAATTTTTGAGGAAGCTACCCCTTCTCAAAGTAACATGAATAGTGAAATTACAGAAGTTGTAAAATTAGATTTTTTGATCTGACACCTCTCATAAATAGAATTGATAATTCTAGTGTTGCATGATAATTCTAGTGTTGCATCTAGATTAACTAGGTCAACCTCTTCATATATTTCTTCTATTGATTATATCGTTAGTTCTATGTCTAGAACCCCTGCTTGTCAAATTAGACAAAACAATAGAGTTAGTAATATTAGATTAGATAGAAATAATATAGTTAATGTTATCCAGATGTGGATCCAACTGAATTCGAAATGGATTTTTCTACAACTTTGAAATGAATCAAAATAAAATTAATTTTAGTCCAGGATCACAAGCAAGAAAAAGAATCTCAAATGAATTCTTTAAACCTATATGGAAACTTTTAAAAATTGATTTTTTTCAAAACTTTAATAAAGAAGAAAAGAATTTCTTTTAGGAAGAATTTTATAAAGACCTATCTACTCATAGTAAAATTATTGCTTTGTTCCATGATTCATGGAAAAATACGTTGATAATTATATTTTTATGTTGGAAAAAGATTATAAATTAAGTAGTGGTGAAATCACCAAGTCAATTTTCCCCCCTCAACAATCTTTTCAAATTGAAAAAGATGACAAAATAGTTTATTTTATTGCATTTGCAAAATTACTTGAAAATGATACTGCTGTTATTACTGCCAACATGTTAATACAACGATCAAACAACAAAATTATGCTAATTTTTATACGATCATTCTAGGTGAACAAATTGTTTCTAGAGAAAATATATACCCCCCCCCGGGATCTTGTCCGAGTTTTTTAAAAAGATACTTAAACTTTACTTTCGACCTATTACTCCATGAATCTTACTTAAATCATTGCAAATACACTATTTTTACTAAATTCTAGTCACAAGAAAGAGAGTGAATTGCACACACCAATAAGATGCTGCCACGTGTTAAATAATTTAATTTCATATTTTATTTGTATCTTTGAATAACGTTTTTCTTTTTATTTTATTTATCACCCCACCCAACCCCTCTCCCCCACTCCCACCCCGTCCAACATCTCCCTCCCTATCCCCCGTCCAGAAGCTTCCCTCTACCCCCACCCCATCCAGTTGCTGATTTCTCCATTCTTCTTTCTCTTTGGATTTCAGTGTTAATTTTGTGGTTAAGTGGTTCCAATTTCGTGTTTATGTTAATTTTGTATTTCTTCCTAATTTTGTATTAATTTATGTGTTTGTTGTTTGTCTAATGATGAGATCAATACTCCATTAAAATGGAGCTTTATAGTTTATTTTAAGAGGATATATATTGGATTTTATAAAATTGTTCAAAATGTAAGAAAAAAAATTGAAATAAGAACTTAAAATTGAAGAAAGTAAACATAGTGATGGTAAAAGGTGAGTAGATTTATGGTGATGATTAAGAGGATTGAGGAGAAACAGAGTTATGGTGATGATGATGTTGTTGTTGTTGATGTAATTGATGTTGTTGTTGCTGTAATTGATGTTGTTGTTGAGTTATAGTGATGAAGAAAAAGCTGCCAATGGAGAAGAAAATAATGGTGGGTGAGGGTGTTGCAGGGGGGAGGGGTATGGAATAATTTTTAAAAGTAAATAAATATTAATTTTTTAAAAAAGAAGATAAATTATATATCAAATTATTTACACGTGGTAGCTTTTAATTGGTAAAAAAAGTTACTTTTGAGCCTTTTCACGCGCCTGTTTAGCGTGCATACACGTAGAGGGTCAAAATAGTATATTTGCAACGATTTAAGTAAGATTCGTAAGGTAATAGGTCGAAAGTAAAGTTTAAGTGTCTTTTTAAAAAATTCGGACAAGATCAAGGGGGTCTTTATGTATTTTCTCTTGTTTCTATACATGATAGAATTGATAAAATATTTTTTGAATTAAATAAGATAGATTATAGTGATAATAAAAAAAGAAATCAAGTTTCTATTGCTACTACTAGTATCAAACCTCCCTTTGACATTAAAAACTTTAAATTAAATAAAGATTTGAAAGATTTAGAGAAATTGTTAGAAGAAAAATTTAATGGATTAAAAATTAGCCCTATATATAGCCATAATAGTTTGGAACATAATCATGAGGTCCATAGTGAAATTTGTAAGATCTCAGAAAAATATGCTAGAAAGTCGGTCCTAAGAATGTACTACTATCCTAGACCTACTCCTCAAGATGTATTATTGGAGGAACAAAAGATAATAGTCTCTAATAGGTATAATGGGAATGAAATCTATGAATGGAACAAAGATGATTTCATTGAAAGACAAATTTTTACAGTAGTACATCGAATGTTGATGTACAATACACTTTGTAAAGTTCATAACAATAGTTATAAAACTATTGCAGAAATGATTACTGCAGGATTTACTGGTTAATTAAAAGGTTGGTGGGATAATTATTTAACCTTAGATCAGTGTTTCAAGATATTACAGTCTATTAAGGATGAAGATGGTCAGCCAATTCAAAATGCAGTTTATACGTTAGTCCTTAATATCATGGAACATTTTTCAGAAAGATGGTCTGATAATAGTGAGACTATTAGAACCATGCTTTAAAATTTAAGGTGTAAAACTCTCACATCTTTTAGATGGTACAAAGATGTGTTCTTATCAAGAGTTTAGCAATTACCAGAGAGTAATAATTCTCATTGAAAGTCTAAATTTATAGATGGTTTACCAACGCTCTTTGTGGAAAGAGTTAGAAAAGCTCTTAGAGGATCCGCAACAAGTATTAATTATGATAAGTACACATGAAAAATTGATAAATATTTGTGTCATGACCAGAAAATGAGGGTCATGGTGGCACTTATCGCGAAACACCTTGACAAGTAAGACTATCACCCAAACTGATACAAAAAGAGGAAAAGAATGAAATATCTCAAGATAAGGCTTCTAGAACAAAGCCGAACCATGTAAGTAATCATAATAATACGGAAGGAACTTATCCAAAATACCAATCATGCCCAAAACCAGGTGTTAATAGTGTAAGAACTACTAATACAATCCAAGAGTCAAATACATCGAAAAAATAACCACAAAGGAATAATATTTGTCTCTGAATACTATTAAAGACATAACTACCATAGAAAGATAAAGGTGAACTTCGGATGCATTAATGTCCAATATCTACCTTGGAAGCTCCAACAATCGCCTGAGTCAATCAAGCTGAGGCGCACTCAAGCTAGGACCTGCACCGAAAGACGCAGTAGGCATGAGTACGGTCCACTTGTACCCAGTAGGTATGATAGGCCGACCAAGCAAAGTAGCAATAAAGCATACAAAATATATACTAAGGGCACGCCACCTGCAATTAGAAAATATCTCACAATGGTAGCTCATACCACTTGTACTAACAGTTATAATATATCTTATATATATTGCAATATCACACCAAGATAGAACAAAAGTACATATTATATCACATATAAGAAGAACAAGGAGGAACATGCATATACAAAACCTTCAAATACAAGTAAAAGAAGTTACGATAAATACATAGATGACAAGTTAATATGGCAATACAACACAACATAACATAATAAAGTAAGTACAACGTATATGATGATGAAGATGATGATGCATGAGGTCATTGTACAACCTCCGGGATCATCGAACAATCCCTGTATGCACCTACGAAGGCAAGCTTCCTAACGTAGGACCCATGGAGGGTTCGTCAACCAGTATACAATCCACATATCTCATATCTCCTTTCCAAAAAGGTTTCAGGTCAGAAGATTAATAAAGAGAAGCGTGCAATTTACATGCATAAATGAGTGTCTCAAGGCAAAGTGTTAATGGCAGAGGTAGCTACAGGGATAACTATAAGAGATTTTCCATTTACATACTTAGGGTGTCCTATTTTTCATATAAGGAAGAAGAAAAAATTCTATCAGCCTATTTTACATAAGATAAGTAGTAAATTACAATAGTGGAAAGGAAAACTACTTTCTTATGGTGGTAGGGTTTTCCTAATAAAGAATGTACTTCAAAGCATTCCTATCCATTGTCTTTCTGTCATGAATCCATCAGCTAATGTATTATCTGCTCTTCAGAGAATATTTGCTCAATTTTTTGGGAGCAACCATATTAGGGGGAAAAGTAGGCATTGGGTGGGATGAAGTTCATTATGCTATCCATTAGAGAGAGGAGAACTGGTTTCAGAAGGTTACAAGATGTTTCTATGGCTTTATTTTATAAACTATGGTGGAATTTCAGAACTAAAGACTCTATATGGAGTAGGTTCTTACATAATAAATACTATAGAAAACAATATCCTAATAACTTTATTGGAAGGTTGGTGCTGGGTCTCAAGTGTGGAAGAAAATGCTGCAGGTTAGAGATCTAGTGGATCACCAAATTTTGTGAAGGATTAAAGGGGGTCAAGCTAACATATGGTTGGATAATTAGACATATATTGATGATTTATCAAATCTGATTCAGATTCAGAGAGGTACAGAAAGCTTGCAGCAGGTTAGGGAGCTAATTGATGGTACTCAGTGGAATGATCATGCTTTGATGCAGGTACTTTCTTTGGAGGTTGTTACCTATATTAAAGCTAAAATAAGGCCCAGAATTGAATAACATAGACAGAATATCCCTATTTGAAGATTGGAAACTTCTGGCAAATTCAAGTGAAATCAACATGGGAGTATATCAGGCAGAGACAAGAAAGAAATGCTATATATAACTCTATATGGGTTAAAGGTCTACCATTCAAAATGGCATTCTTAATATGGAGGATCTGGAGAAGAAAGGTGCCAGTAGATGCTATGATGAAAAGATGGGGGGGTTGAAGGACTAATTAAATATTGGTGTTGCATGCAGCCTGATCAAGAAATAATTTCACATGGGTTTCTTAGATCATCCTCAGCTAATAGGACTTGGTCCTATTTTGCTTCATATACAGGTATTCTGATTCAAGGAGTATCACTTAGAGAAACCATTCTTACTTGGTGGACAAAGAAAGTCAAGGAAAGATTCAAACCTTATTATCAATCCATTCCAAGTATGATCACATAGGAGCTATGGAAGAAAAGAAACAGGTTGAAGCATGAAGGAAAAATATGTCTGTACATAAGGTTATCTTTAATGTTACAAGAAATGTGGGCCTATTACTTAATGTAAGAAACCCAAGAAGAAAATTTCCTAGTAGCTGGCTTGATATTCTTATAAGATACAAGGAAGGAAGCCTAAAATAAAGATTACAAAGGTCATGTGGAGATTTCCTCAGTCTGGTTGGGTGATTTATAATACTGATGGGGCATCCAGAGGCAATCCAGGGGTAGTTCTTATGCTTTTTGTGTAAGGGATTAATATATGCAGAAGGATCTAAAATAGATAATACCTCTAATGTGGAGGCAGAAACTAAGGCGAATCTACAAGCAGCTAGTCATACTAATGTAACACAGAAGGAAAAGATAATTATACAGACTGATTCAATGCTAATGCAAAAAATTCTGAGCATAGAGTGGAAGTGTTCTTGACATGTAATAGAGTAGGTTGATCAAACATAGAATTTAATGCAGTGCAAACAGGTTCAATATCAACATATTATGAGGGAAGGTAATTAGTTGGCAGATTATCTTACTAATCTAGCCATTGACAGAGGAGATTTTATAATCACAAGCTTTCATCAATTACAATCACAAGGTAGAAAGATTCTAAATAGTGACAAACTGAAATGTCCTTACATAAGGATAAGAGCAACAAGAGTGTAAATCGATTGAGAAGGGTACAGTATATACAAATTCACAACAACATGTTTACATTGAGAAATCTAGATCTTAGACTAATCAATCACAGTCTTCAAAAAGGACTCAGCAAAAGGGGAAGGTCGGGGAAAATGTTGGCATGTAAAACACCTAGATAGTTTAGATCAATCTATACGGATCTAAGTTCACCAGTATCGTCATCCTTTAGACAACTACAAGGAAGAGCATGATAATAAGAACAAGGATGAACATTTAAGAAAGTTGAATGAACAGTACTTACACAGATCTCAGATAACATCCAAGGTCTTGATTCCATCAATACAAAACAAAATGAGTAGCTTCATCTCATCCATCGAAGAACACACCTGGAGATATCACACACAACCGTTAATGGAGAATCGGAGCAAGAAAAGGAAGCAAAATGGAGAAAGTACCAATATTTGAGAGCTAATGGTAACAGATGTGAAGTTGATAATCCACAGAAGCTTTTCTTAGCTGAAGTAACCAGATTTGCGGCGGAGAAGAATGAGAATTAGTTTAGGAAACCTATACATTTTTTATCTGTAATAATAGAAATGGCGGGTCGGGTAATTTTTAGAATGGGTTGCCCATTCTCGGCTATTTCATATAAAAGTGGGTTGGTCCACTAATTATAAATTTTTTGTTGGTTATTAATAAATTTTAAATTAACCATTATAAAAAATATCTCCTTTTCGTCACATCTTTCGGAAAGGGTTTTATAAGGTGTTATAATATCTCCTCCTCAACACATCCCTCGGAGAGGGTTATTAAAAGATGTTGCCAGTATTTCTCAGATCTTGCCACGGTGGTACCAGTGTTTCATGAACGAGTATGATATGAGGATGTAATGCTCACAACCAATCACAATGAGTATTTTCATAACCAACCACAATGATATATTTCAATGACCATGTGAGCCAATATCCACTCATTATTTCAGTTTCATCCATAAATTTCCACATGTCTCATATGCCAAATAAAGTATGAATATAATTACAATACACCAATGGTACCATATTAAGCATCTTAACAACACAATATAATTATTCACATATATTTAAGGCTATTAATATCACATAGGACCCCACACGGTCACACATATCACATAATAACTCAATTTCGACAATTATATCAAATATAGGCCTCCACACGGGCACAACACATTAATAGACATTTTTATGATTAGTTCCCATCCTTAACATGCATTTTTTATCATCATTTACTACCCAACCCAGTCTGAAAGAGTTAAGCCATAACCTACCTCAAAAATCGAAACAGGTCTGCTACACTTTGAACCCACGACCTTACTTTTCATGAACAATCTCGAACACCACTAAAAATATCAAATATTAAATCTACGCATCCAAACAAAACCAACGACACCCATACTGACTACTTTTGGTTCGGGATCAAAACAAACCCCTGAAATGGGTTTCTAAAAAAGAAGGACAAAATCAAAACTTTACTTCAAAAATATGTTCTTCATATTTTTAGGAACCTACATCTGAAAACCCAAGTTAAATTGAGTAAAAAATGAGGTTCAAATCGAAGAAAAATAATTTTTGAGCATTATCGGGTAAAATCTTTGAAATTTGGGTTTAAATCAAGACTCAAAGTTGTTTTGATGGTTAAATTGATGAAAAACTGGTTATTATAAGATAAAAATATTATTCAAATGAAAGGAGTGAAATTAAAGTTTGAAATCAATCCCTAAGAGTTTTGAGGTTTTGAGAATTTTATCAAGAAATTATTAAGAAATGATGAATTCTTACTTAAATCCGTAATAAAATCAAGAAACAGGTGTTAATCTAGCTTTTCAAGCTCCACAAGCTTCACTTTTAAGCTCCCATACTATTTTAGGGCTTAACTCTGAAGAGGCAAAATGAAAAAAATGAGCAAAATAGGCCAAAAAAAAGGTTTTATATTGTAGATTTTCTGTTTTTTTGCACCGAATTTTTACCCTCAAATTCCCTTAGATTTCGATGGGGTACCCGAGATTCGTTCGGAGTTTGATATATGCAAACAAACTATGAAACCATACTAAATTCGACGTTTTGGACGCGTTGGCAAAGTCATATTTTCGAAAAAAATATTATTTTCATAAAGTTGACCCCCAAAACCCGAAATCATAATTTTCCAAACCGAGAGTCGAAATGAGATTTAAAAGCCATAAAATCATACCAAACATGCTACCACCCTATAATTGACATTTCGGATCTGACAGAGAAGTCAAATTTTCCATTTGATGTCGTTTCGATCAAATGTGAGTCCCACACCTATATTTTCAATTTTTCAACTTTCCAACCAATAGGTCAAAATGAGCTTGGGTGCATCGGGACCCGAACCAAAGGTCCACCTACCTAAAATCGATACTTTGGAGCTGCTAGTGCAACTCGTTCAGCCATTCGTCGCATGGATAAAAAAGATATCCCTATAAGTCTAAAATAAGGCTATCGAAGCCATCAAAAACCACAATATCACATAAATGATACCAAAATGTAATGGAAATCATACCAATCACTCCCACACCCCAGAAATACCATAATGTAACTACGGGGATAGGTAAAACAGCCAAATCACACAAAATTAAAACTTTTACATATTTCATCAAATTTGTAGATCGTTACAATATCCACCACTAAAAATATAGTTCGTCCTCAAACTAAGGCAAAGAAATACCTGAACTAATGAAGAGATGAGGATAAGAACTACGTATATCTGACTCGACCTCTCAAGTAGCTTTATTTGTAAGTCGATGTTGCCACTGTACCTTAACCACATGGATCAATCTAGAGCACAACCGCCTAACATCCTTAGCCAAAATGGAAACCAGTTCCTCAACAAAGGATAACCGCTCATCTAACTAAACTGACTCCCAACGAATGACATGAGACTCATCAGGAATATAACGATAAAACATATAAATATGAAAAATGGGATAAACAACTGATAAATCAAGGGGCAAAGCTAACTCATAAGCCACATTACCAACAGTCTGAAGAATCTCAAATGGACCAATATACCTTGGGCTAAGCTTGACCCTCTTCCCAAACCTGATTACACCCTTCATGGGTGAAACTCAATGGAAAACATGATCTCCAATGCCAAATCTCAAGTCATTAAGTCTACAATCAGTATAGCACTTTTGCCTACTCTGAGCTGTTCTTAGTCCATCCTAAATGACCCAGACTCTATTCAAAGACTCACGAAGCAAGTCCGCACCTCGAGGTCTCATCTCTGAAACATCAAACCAATCCACTAGGGAATGACAATGCCTACCATATGACGACTCAAAAGGAGCTATATCAATACTGAAATGATAGCTATTATTATATGCAAACTCTATTAAAGCCAAATGTTGCTCCTACTGGCCACTAAAATCCATCACACATGCGCGGAGCACACTCTAAAACCTGGATAGTCCGCTCTGACTGGCCATCAGTCTGGGGTGAAATGCTATGCTAAGATCAACCCGAGTACCCAACTCATCTTGAAAAGTCTTCCAAAAGTGAGATGTGAACACAGAACCTTGATTTGAAATAATGGACATCGACGCACCATACAGACGCACAATCTCACAAATAAAGATAGGGGCTAACCTCTCAGCACTGAATGAGACCCGAACTGAATAAAGTGAGCTGACTTGGTCAATCGATCCATGATGACCCAAGCACTGTCAGAACCATGAGATGTACGAGGTGAACTAGTCATAAAGTCCATGGTGATCCATTCTCACTTCCACTCAGGAATGGGTAATCTCTGAAGCAATCTACCTAGTCTCATATGCTCGGCCTCCACCTATTGACAACATAGGCAACGAGCCACAAAATATGCCATATCTTGCTTCATACCACCCCACCAATAGTGTTTCCTCAAATCACAATACATCTTAGTCACACCTGGATGAATAGAATATCTGGAATAATGGGCCTCCTCCAAGATCAACCTAATCCAGTCACCCACTCTGTAACGCCCCGAAATCTCATCTCGAAGCGTCACACGGTGCTTAAGTCTACAAGTAGCGCCAAGCTAACCCTTTGAGCCTATTACTACATATAATAACTTATTTTAAAATAAAATAAACAAAACACTGGTACTGTCATATCAAATGATAGGAAATATGAAGAAAATACTCGGTCCAAATTACCACAATACTGGAAATCTCAACATACTAACAATCTGATAACTAGTCTGACAAAGCCTTTAATACTCCATGACTAGAGAGCCATTGGGATAGGTCCTCAACTGACTCAAACTGAACTGGAAGCAATAATATATCTACAAAATTACTGAAATGTCTGAAAATAGGTCCTCAAACCATGAGGACTCACCACTGTGGAGATGTAGGCAAAGGTTCTTAGAAATAACTGACGAGGCTGGGATTGAGCACCTGAACCTACATTATAAGATAATGTAGCACATAGACGTATATGTGGATCAACACTTGGGAATGTGCTGAGTATATGGGGGTGCATGCATTTAAATAAACATTATCATTACTCTTTATAAAATCATGCATGCATATATGAATGACTCACATGGCTTGAATAAATCTAAAATAAAATTCTCATGAATCGTGAATAGTAAAACATGAAATATAAATCTCGTGAGTCATTATACTTAACTTTAAAATCTCTACTCTCCTCTTATTCTTAATACTTGAAGGCTAAAGGAATTTTAAACAATACTTTCAAACTTATACTTTTATCTCATGGAAAGTAAAACTTCTTTAAAACTCAAAGACTCAGAACTTTTAGGAACTTTCTACACTTGGGAACTCTAGAACTCTTTTAGACTCAAGACACTTAAAACTTGGGATTATATAACTTTGGACACTCAGGAGTTTCTTCTAACCGACATAAACCATGTGAGATACATGGAGTCCAACGTCTTGTCCGCCTAAGGAAGAAACCTCACATTGGGGAGAGGCGTCATACTCTTTCCAGGGAGTATAACCTCAACTCAGTGATCACTATCTCAGCCTTGGGCCCATAGATCTCAGTCCTATGGTGGCACGTAGTTCTGGGGTATGAGACCTCGGAATCATACCCAACTCGGTGTTAAATACTACTCGCATACTCAGCTCAGAACTCTTAGGAAATCCATCTCAAATAACTCAAGGGTCTATACTGAAGACCAAAATGTATTACTATTTGTTTTAATAGAACATCATTGTGGATTCCAACTCTATTAGGACTAAAAAGGTAAAAAATATTTCTCAATAATCTCAAAGTACTTAAATCATCGGTGCTTATAGCACATAAGTTCATAAAATTGGAATTCTCAAGTAGATCTTAGTGGCCCATAGTTCAATCTCAAGTTAAGACTCATCAAAATGCATACTAGAGATCATAAGGATTCATAAGTCATATAGAAATCTGGAATTTCAGCATTATACATTAAAATCTCAACATACTCATGTATCTCAATTTCTAAAACATGGAAATTATCATAATCTCAAGAACAACATCAAAGGGTACTAACTCATACTTCAATTTTCATAAGAAAACATGTGAAACCATATATTCTTGTAATTTAAAACAACTTCTGGCCACAAGTACGAAAGGAGTATCCTTGTTCAAACCCCACATACCTTGAATTAGAAGCTTTGGATGAACTTTTGCTTTTGGGACTCTATTTGTACTCTTGGATGAGGGTTCTTGATGCCCTTGACTTGGGAACCTTGAATCTTGACTTAATTTAGAAAATCTATGGTGGATTCTTGAGATTCTTGAAAAAGGTTTTGGATACTTAGGGTTTTTATTGAGAGAAAACTTGAGAAAAACTTCATAGAATACTTGTAAATGACTTTAATTTGGTGTTTGTACAGTTTAAGAGGCTTGGAAAAAGTCCAAAGTGCCCTTTTTAACTTCTGTAGGAAGCTGGAAAAATTGAATTGGGAACCCGATTTTATGGGCCACCATGACGTGCCACTATCGTGGTGGCTCACTAGAAATTGACCAATGGGAATCAGGGAGTCACCGCGACGCGGAGCCATCGCGTTGTTCCACTGGTTGGGACTTGGAAATTCAGCGCGACACATCACAATCGAGCTAGGCCACTAGAAATTGACTACTGGGAAATTGGGGTCCTCCACGATGTGCCACTATCGCGGAGTTCCACTGGAATTTGACAATCGTCAAATAGACCCTCTCTGTGACGAGCCAAGCACTAAAATGATGCTATTTTACGACTAGGACTTAAATTAGCGATAACTTCTTGCCCGGGTATCAAATTTGGGCGAATCTTATATCGATGGAAAGCTTATCAAATTTCTCATGTGATAAAAAGTCAAAATTAGGGAAATTCTATATGGTTAAAACGATACTTACTTAGGAAGTCACTCCTTAACCTTCTCGAGGAGAAATTCAGCCTAAGAAAAATTTGGGTTATTACACCGTCTCGGCACACAAACTCGGCCCCCAATCTTCAAAACTCCATTGAATCAAGTGAGGCTTCCTTAGCCTTCCCACTCAACACTTTATCTAAAACCAACCTAAATCCAACATTATCAAACCGATGAGCTCGAATCTGCTCCTTCAAAGAAGATCTAGCATCCACAAATGCCGAAATACACCCCGATGTCAAAATATCAAGCCTAACAATCTGGTTTGTAAAGACTGAACCTCTAAGGCCAAAGTCCTCTTCTAATCAAAAGATGCACCAAGCTACCCACACTAGTCAACTTTCGGCTTGAGGCATCTGGAACCACATTATCCTTGCCCGGATGGTAGAGAATAGTCAATTCATAATTCTTCAGCAACTCAAGCTAATGGCGCTGCCTCATATGAAGATCTCACTGGGTAAAGAGGTACTGAAGGCTACGATGATTTGAGAAGATCTCACAATGGAATCCATAGAAGTAGTTCCTCCACAACTTCAAAACAAACACAACTGCACATAACTCCAAATAATGGGTAGGATAATTCCTCTCATGAGGCTTCAACTGACGAGATGCATACATAATCACCTTTCCCTCCAACATTAACATAACACCCAAACTAATACCAAAAGCATGATAAAACACGAAAAAACCCATGCTCTCCTTGGGCAAAGCCAATATAGGAGTTGAAGTCAACAAATCCTTGAGCTTTTAGAAGTTCGCCTCACAAGCATCAGACATTTGAAAGAAATCTTCTTCTGAGTTAACTTAGTCAATAGAGCTACAATGGATGAAAAACCCTTAACAAGACGCTGATAATAACCCACCAAGCCAACACAACTACAAATTTCGATGGGCGAAGTAGGTCTAGCCCAATCAAGAACCATTGCAACCTTGTATGGATCAACCATAATACCTTCCTTAGTCACCACATGATCCAAGAAAGAAACAGACTCCAACCAAACTCGCACTTAGAGAACTTTGCATACAACTTTTTATCCCTCAATCTTTGAAGCACAATCCGCAAATGCTCTAAATAAACCAATATATCATCTATAAATACAAAAACAAAGGAGTCGAGATATGATCGAAACACCTAGTTCATCAACTCCATGAACACGGCAGGGGCATTGGTCAACCCAAAAGACATGACCAAGAACTCATAATGACTATATTGAGTCCCAAAAATTATCTTCGAAATATCCAAAGTTCTAATCCTCAATTGGTGATAACCAAACCTCAAATTAATCTTTAAAAACACTACAACACCCAAAGCTGATCAAACAAATCATCAATGCAAAGAAGAGAATCCTTATTCCTAACCGTCACCTTATCCAACTGCTGATAATCAATATATGACCCATCATTTTTCTTTACAAACAAAATAGGCACACTCCAAGGTGAAACACTAGTTAAGATAAATCCTCTATCCAACAACTCCTACGACTGATCCTTCAGTTCTTTCAACTCTGCCGGGCCATCCTATAAGGAAGAATAAAAATGGTTTTGGTGCCCAGCTCAACATCAATACTGAAATCAATATCTCAATCCGAAAGTATACCAGGCAAGTCCGTAGGTAATACATCCATAAAATCACGGGTAAAATCCAAGAAAGGAGGCAAAATAACACAGGTGTCATGAATATGAGTCAAGAATGATAAATATCCTCTTTTAATCAATTTATGAGCCTAAAAATAAGATATAATCCTCTTAGGACCCAAATGAAGTACACCCTTCCAAGGTATCCTTGGCACACCCGGCGAAGCTAAAGTCACAGTCTTAGCAAAACAATCTAAGAAAACATGATAAGGAACCAATCTATGCCTAAAATAATATCAAAATCCACTTTATCTAATACAAACAAATCTACCAAAGTCTCATGCCCAATAAAAGTCACAACATAAGATCGATGGGCCTGATTCACCACTAAAGAATCACCTACCAGGGTAGATACATGAATAGGCATGGCAAGAGGCTCACTAACAAAATCAAACCCGAAGCAAAATACCAGACACATAAGAGAAAATCGATCTGGGATCAAATAATACAGATACAGGTCTGAAATAAATAGGGACAATACCTGTAATCACAGCATCAGAAACCTTTGCCTCAGATTTAGCTGGTATAGCATAACACTGACCACGACCACCAACTGCTCAAGCGGCCCCATGGCCACTCCCATGAGCTCCACTACCTATGTTCTTCTGACCTTTGGTAGTGCCCCCACCCCTCACAGCTGAAATAAGAGTAGCTCTAAACATACGACGAGGATATTTCTTGGCCATATGGCTAGTCTCATTAGGTACGTAGCAACCTTTACGACCAATCTCAACAGGAGAAGGTACAACTAGGCCCAAATGGCTATCCTGAATTGTTGAACTAGAAGGTCTAACACTTGAACTCTATAAAGCCACCTATAATGACCTACACTATCTACGAGAACTACTAAAATCCCTACCATAGGGAGACTAACCTCTGAAATCACAAAAATGATGCACTTTCTTGGCGCCACCTAGAGATATTTAAAGAATACCCTTTATCGCTTAGCATGATCCATAATACTCTGAAAGAAAGCCATAGGCACAACTATCTAAGACATAGCCAACTAAAGAGAGACATCCAAACCTTTCACAAACTTCTGAGTCTTCTCAGAATCGATGGAAATACTATCATAGAAATATCTGGACAGGGCAGAGAAATATGCCTCATACTCAGCAACTGTCATGGAGCCTTTCTCCAAATAACTTGACTCGTCCCACATTCGATCCCTCAAACTATAAGGCACAAATCTCTCAAGAAAGACATCAACAAACTGATCCCATGAAACCTTAGAAGCATCAATAGGCCTACAACCGACAAATAATCTCTACCAATTTCTCGTAGCATCTCTTAACTGATAGTTATATAAGCCACACTATTCACACGGAAAGAGTGAAACCCAACTTAGAATACTAGGTATAAAAGAACTTTGCACGATAAAGAATAAAATGAGGAAAGTTTC
>NC_061122.1:108187647-108229475 GCF_002878395.1 Capsicum annuum | reverse complement strand
ATGTTTTGTACTTATTTACTTATAGAGTAATATATTTGTTCAGTTTGCAGAGATAAAAATTTCATAAAAGATCCAAAAAGTTCAAGTAAATAGGTTATATGGACTCTTTACAAGTAGTATCTTACGGGTACTACTTGTGAGTAAGAGTCGTAAGGACATGGGGGATAATGAAATTATAGGATAAAGTTTCTAGAGTGGATATGTCTATTAGAACGAGTCGTATCCACTCCCCAAAGGTGCATCTTCTTCCAAACAAGTGGCCAAAAAGGGAAATAAAAAGGCACAATCTCTAAGTTCTGAGGCTACTGAGTCATCTAGCAGTAGCGGTGACTTGTATGAATACCCAATGAAGGGGCAAGGTTGACTCAATATACAAAAAGGCTACGAAGGGGAAGAAGGTAGCAACTCTAATGGAAACACCTCCACGGGGACCAAGGAGAAAGAACCCGACTACCTCCCATCCTCACTCACCTCCATATTCAGAGGTAGAAGATAATGCAGAATCCAGCTCTAAAAAAAGTTCTAAAAATATTAACGATAAGAAAGATGCTGATGTACCATCGATCGATATGAAGCACCATCCTCCATCTCTTACACCTGCTCTGGTGCCCACTGTTTAACAGTGGGGGTACCCTGCAATACAGGCAATATATAATGACAAATTAAGCAGACTTAGGATCCAAAAAAACAAAAAAAACCTGTTCCTTGTGAGATGCTTGATTACTAATGGGATGGCAGAGTTGCCAAGGTTCGAGGAGCAGTTACAATAGTATAAATTTGAGTGGATAACTAGAGAACCTGACAAATACAGTCCTGCTCTAGTACAGGAGCTCTATGTAGCATACAAGGAGAGTTGTAGAGACAGTATCTGTAGGGTCAGTTATGGAAAAGTGGCGACCCATTACCTCATTGTTGATTTAAGGGGTGCGAGTTAACATCTCTCCACATAATATTTCTAGTTTCTATGTGGACTAGACCATCAGCCTCTGGTTAACATGGGTAAGATAGAGTACCGCATAAACGAGATGCATAAAATCACGAGGGAGCAGTTAGGATCTGATGACAAGATGAGTCATTTTAGGTGAATTTCCGATCAGATAGCTTCAAATGGTCAAGGCATAGTCTGATTAGTCGCTGGCCTAGGAATGACTTCTTAGAAGATAGAGAAGCATACCCTTAATTTTAAGGCCAAGGCATGGTGGATGTTGGCAAGACACAGGCTTTATCCCACCACTAGGGATAATATGTTGAGTCCAGTACAAGTAACTACGATAGCCAGATTCATAACTGATTATGAGTTTGATGTTGGAGATTTCGTAGCTCAGAAGATAAGAGATCGAGTTATAGATAGTGAGAGGGGGTGGAAGAACTCTCGGGTATTGATAAGATAATAGGGGCCACGAAGACCTCATACTTGGGCCTGATCAGAGATGCATCCAACCCAATGTCTAGGGAGATAAGGTAAGGAGTAGATATAATTACAGAGATATTTAGACAGAGCGGTCAGACTAAGGTTATTGAGACTTCTAAGGATGAAAAGATAGGTGGACAGTCTGACACCACATAGACATTCGATACAGTAGGTACATCTAGTGCCCTACCTCCAGTTTAGTTTGTACTACCACACCTAAGAGGTATGTCTTCTGGCTTTATTATGATTCCACAGGAAGCATGAACTAAGGCCATGACGAGATTGGGCACATTGGAATCCAAGGTCCAAAACATGGAAGGGGGCATAAAGACCTGGGTTGATACACAATTGGCAAACCAGGATAGACGAGTGCAACTTCGGTTAGACACATTTGAGATGAAGATGATCTAGCAGTTGGGTAGCAACCAAACCCCAAATATTATAGAGGTAAAGATCAAGGTGGACTAGATAAAAAGGATAAGGCATGAGTTGCACGGTAGATCGATTATCTCAGAGCCCATAGTCATGACAGTCGTTCTTGACATTCATGTTGATAATATATGCGCTATACAAAACTCGGTAAAGGAGACCCAAGGGAGACCCAAGAGGATAGAATAGAGAGAAAAAGAAGGAAATATGTTGAGAAGGATACGAGGGTGAAGGCTAGAACACCAGTTGATAATGGTAAGGGAGGCAGTGTGGCCGACCTGCACACTGCCTCCCTGCCCAGTTCCACTATTGCTAATTCAGTCTTTGTAGTTGATGGGATGCATGTTGATAATAGTGGGACTTGATCTTAGGGCCCATGTGTTGATGTTGTTTGATCTGATTCCTTAAGTGCCCATGTATGTTCCCAAATCCCTTGTACTTTATTTTTAGATGAACTAGGGATAGTTCATATGCTTTAAGTTGCGGGTACGGGTGTACCAAAGTTGCTATGGGCTATGCCACCACAATTTGAAAAATTTGAAGA
This sequence comes from Capsicum annuum, assembly GCF_002878395.1. Lineage (NCBI taxonomy): Eukaryota > Viridiplantae > Streptophyta > Magnoliopsida > Solanales > Solanaceae > Capsicum > Capsicum annuum. The sequence goes on along the minus strand of NC_061122.1, from coordinate 108,227,091 downwards.
ACTGGCATGTGTTGTTTTATGTATTATGTGCTGAGAATAGCTGAAATAGGAGTATAATTTGTGCTTGTGGCATTAGACCATTGTTTTGAACAATTATGCTTGAAATGGTCTAATTTGAAAAAAAAATGTTGAAAATTTGATACCCTTCCTAAAGTTTTGTGTTAACTGTGTGATTTGTATGTTTGTGAGACAACTAAAAATCTAATAATGACATTAGGATTAAGGATAGATCAACTAGGGAAAAATTTTGCATAGCTAGATAAGTAGTGCCTAGCAATGTAAACCTGTGTGAGTGCGTGTGAGGCTCTACTTAGTTTCCGATGTATCTGAATCTAGAACTTGCCTAGTTACTTTTACCTAGGTCTAGGATAGTAGAGTAGGAGCTAACATAGGCTACTTTTTGGTTATAAGTCCACTTGATCTTAAATGCCTGAATCCCTTTGATCCAAATATTTGAGCCTTAATTGACTAATTTTGTTGTTGACACCTATTTCACTTGCCTATTTCTACAATGAATATGTATTGGCCATGGTCCTCCTTGGATGATGTGCACCTCAACCCAGAAAATCACCTAAGTTGAGGGTGGCTATTGGGTGCTTAGGAAAAATAAGCGTGAAGATAGAAGTGTAAAAAAATGAAAAAAAAGACAAGTGCGGTTAAAATGAAAGAAAGAAAGAAAAAGAAAGTTAGAAAATAAAACTACATCTGGACCGTGAGATGCAATTAAAATAAAAAAGGAGACATAAGGGTAGAAATAATAGAAAAAGTACAAAATAAGTGGACCTCGAATAAAGCATAGTGTCAAGGAGGCTTAGTCACTAAATAAATCCCAAAAAGGACCTTACTATCCCCTAACCTACGTTAAAAGCCAAATAAAGTCCCTTAGTGATCCTACTTTAACTGTTTAGAAACTTAGGAAGAGAGCATATAGGCAAGCCTATGGTATTCTATGTACACCGGTGCTACTTCTTCGTGAATGATAGTGTTGTATGTTATATCCCTGAATAAATTGCTTAATCATAGCTGAGAGTGAATGAGATTTCTATACTTGTGAGCTCACGTGGGGTATGTTATTTAGTTTCTAGACTGTGTGGCGAATGTGATTTGTATATGCCTTGTTGTCTGTTACTAATTTAACACCATCATCAAATTCCTCTTTTTTATTCCATGTACCAAATCGGATACACAGTTTGAGTTTTGAAAATTTTAAAGTATGAGGGGGAATAAAAGTGTTGAAAAATTGAATTAAAAGTCACTACCACAATTAGGATCGTCCTGTTTTATGCATCATTTTGTTTTGTGATAGTTTTTAGTTCTTCTTTTTCCTAAGGACTTGCAAAATTCTATGTTGAGGGTGTTGATGTGTTGTGTAAACATAACACTTTCGATGCTTAAAACCATGAAATTATGCTTGAACTTAGGTCATTTTAGTAGGTATGATGTGCTTTTGTGGTTAGTGTAGGTAAAACAGGTCTAGCATACTGTTGGAAAGAAACTGGAAGAAAAAGACATGAAAAGACCAAAGTTGCAAAAGGTACGAGTCTCCTTATGAGTCGTAAACACCTAACATAACTCGGAGGCTGACTTGTAAGCATAGTAGATACCAAGGCCAGGAAGAAAAGCTAAGTATTGAGAATATATGACTGAGAATTTGAGTCATAAGTTGAGGGTATGATTAATACATAGAACAAACTTGAAGGAATCAAATCATAGTTGAAGTGTCAGAAGAATATGAGTCGAAAGTCTCAGTATGACTCGTATGATCCAACCATAAGCAAACCAGTGTCCAAGATTAGAAAGACAAAAGTCACAGGTGGATACGATTGAAATCCATGAGTCATATGATCAAGGTACGACTCATGAGAAGTATTCGTAAGTAGGACAAAAAGTTGAAGCCTGGAAAACTAAAGAATGGAGTGGAAACGGGAGGCACAATCCGACTCGTAAGAAGATTGTATGAGTGGATGAGTGAGTCGTACCTTATTCCGACATAACTTTACCTTTTCCATTTTTATTTGGATTTCTAAGTATCTTTTGAGATACTATAAATACCTTAGGGTTTATCTTTTATTAGGTTGCGCCCTTTAACTTACTTTTGACATACTTCTACATACTTTACAATTATTCTTGAGATTTGGGGTTTTTATTCAATTGAAGACTTGGGATTTTATTCATATTATTCTTGTGCAATAAATTACATGTTTCTTCATTGATAATAATGGTTTCTCGCTTGAACATGAGGGGCTAATCCCCCTGACTAAGGTTGTGGGAACCCTGGTTGATTAGCTACATAAAGGAAGTGGGATATTTATCTATTCTAGGGTTTATGTATGTATCTTAATTTTCTTCACAATAATTTACCTTAGTGTTAATACAAAAGCTTGGGGATAGCCTATATTTGCAAACATCCTCACAAGGGAGTTTATGATTGGGAAAAGAAGATTATGATAGTAATTTGAGATTCACTTCCATCAGACCATTCCATCATCTCATCTAATCATCTGAGACTAAAAGTGTGAAAGTGAATAGAAGTCGTGGACAAGGAAAAGTAAGGCGACACCCTGAGACTTACAAGATAAAGGGTGAGATTTATCAAAACGTTCACAAGATGGTTGGTAATACATATATTGTCAACTTTACATGCAGAACAACAGAATAGGTGGATTGAACATGAGAAATTTACGGAGTTGAGAAGTAAGGGGGGCATAAGCCTAGTGTTCATCTCTTATTGTTTACATCTCAAAGAATACAAACTTTGGTTACTAGTCACTAATAATTCCAAAATCCCCCCTTTTACTTTCTGTATTGCTCGTGAGTTACATAAATTTAAGCAACCTCTCAATGTTTTCCCTGTGGGATCTACCCCAAGCTAATTAGGTTACTATAATTTACATCATCCGCAACATACTTATTTTGGAGGTTATTTTTGGGAAACATCAGTTATGGATCTATAAAAAATCATATTATTCCATTATACGTCATTGGTTAGATTACTTATCTTGTTTGATGATTCACGGGGATAATATGATGATTAAGGTCTTTCGACCTTTTAATCTCCTATCTAACTTTGACCCACAGCTACATTATTGAGTGGAGATGTGAGGACTAAGCTAAATGAATTTATATTTCATCCCATAATTGAACCAAATATGTCACCTAGGTATATTCCTATCCTATATGCAAATTATGACCTTCGTAATGTAGAAGTTTATAATCCTACTCCATTCATCCCTATGTACTATCTTCTTGTTCCTTCTCCCAGGTTCACAAGTCGACTATGGATGTATTATAAGGGCAGATAAGCCTTAAAATAGTGATAAAAATTATGAATAAACAACCAAATATGATAAACAATCAAAACCAAATCAATAGCAATTATGTTCTTGGCCTTAACCCTAGAAAGGGGGCTTTTTTAGCCGCTCATGGACATAACTGTAATCACGATAAGTGAATACATGATAAAATCCATAAAAAACTAAATTAACAAAATAAAAACCCTAATGTAAGTGTTTTCCATCCTCCCTAAATTTTTCCAAGTCTTCCAAGGTGTCTATCCTCATGTTTAAGTGTCCTATTTATAGGAGGTCAAAACTATCAAAATTGACATAGGGTCCACGTCGCACCCTATATTGCGGTACATAGGTTGTGATATGACCCTTAATAATGGATAAACACTATTTTGGTTCCCTTATAAAGATCCCTATGTGTAAAATTTTCCCTATAGCAGTAGATAAGCCCCGCGATGCACTAGTGAACCCCAAAAGGTCTGTTTTACATCAAATCTTCTCCCGTGCTTTTGTCCATCAATTCTAAGCCTTGTGGTGTTGTTTCCACTTGATCTACAGATTTTTTATAATATTTATATCATAATAATCAATTCAAAAAGCATACTATATCATCAAAAACCACGAATTAGAGCTCAAAACAACACAACAATCAAGACAGTGAACTAGAAACTTAAGCTAAGAATACTAGTTTTTCCCCTTTTGGTCTTTATCTTGGTTTTGACTCTTGGATTGTTTCAAATGAACCTTGAACATTATAAATAAGTTTTTAAATACATAATTACACAATAAAACCCTTAGTAACTCATTATATACACTATAATTCATCGAGATCAATTAGAACAACACCTAGCTCAAGCTAGTAACACTAGTTTTCTCATTTGAACTCTTAGTGGCCAATTGAAGTACTAACTTGTTTGAAAAAAACCTTAAACATTTTACTCAAGTATTTAAACACTTAGAGGCTTATTTTTATTATTATTAAAACACTAAGAACATAAGAAGTCCTCAAAATAAGGCTAAATAAGCCTGGATAACAACGCTGAGATGCATAAATCCACCTCAGATCACTAAGGGATATGGTTTTTATAAATTCATACATCAACAATTGAAATTACAAGGAAAATTGCATAATTATTCCTATCCAATTATTTTTCAACCTTCAAAGATGGATTCACATCAATTATTTCAAACTTAAAGTAACATATTAGTTCAGAAAACAATTCCCCAAAAGATTAATTTGGTTAAGGCATCAATCATAAAATTAGAGGGTAAAAACTCTAATTATCTTGTAACCATTCTTTTTTCCCAACATTAACCTCTTTGTTCAAGTAATTCATATTTATAGGCATATTCAAGTTTTCAACCAAGAGGAATCATGAAACTGAAGAGAAGGTATAAATGTAATTAAAATTTATTTCAAGAATTCATCAATCCCACAACCCTAACATTGAATTACACCAAAGCTCCCATAACCCTAGTTATGGGATCTTCTGCCACACATAATTAAGGAGAAGATGAACAAATTATATTTCATAAATAATTCGGAATTAACTTACAAATTGAAAGATGCTTCTCAAATCCTTAATTTATAAGAAGGTAATGGTGTAACCTTTTTACTCTCAAGTTGTTTCACAGACAGTTTTACATAACAATTTTAGACAATAGTCGAAAGATGCCTATTCTAACCCTAAGCTATGTATATATAGTCTTCCAAAAATTTGAGATATAAAATTCAAATCCAGGCTGTCACGTCATTATCGATGATTCATCGATAGGCCGTCGGACTTGCGATGGTCTATCGGTCAGATCATTTATTGTTATCCTATTTTATATTATTTGCCTCTACGATTGATGGTTAGTGCAATGGACCATCGTCAACCTAATGGTCCTCATATCATCCATACCTAGTCCCAAAACTTTCCTTGGTTCTTCTTTTCCAGCGATGGTAAAAGCAATAGCCCATAATGGGTTCGACGATCAGTTGCTTAGACTGTCACCTATTGTCCAGATATTCTAGTTTCTTCTAAGGTAACGATTAGCCTGACTGTCCGTTCCAGGTCTGACGGTCCATCGATTGGCCCATCGTAGACATCCAACATTCATTTTTCCAAGTTATTTTTTCTTCCAAGCTTGTTTCCTAAGAACAAGTAAAACGAGCATCAAATACGCCAATAGTTGCTAGAAAACAAACAATTCTCTCTCATAAGAGGTACAAATTGTTCCATCAAATATCAAAACATCAATTGTTCACCCTTAGATCAAGATCAACTATCAAATACTAGAGATAGAGTTGTATCTGGGTCTATGGAACACTTTCTACACTCAACAAAAAAAGAGTACGAGGTAGTATCAGTATAAGCCACTATACATTAGTAGGTATCATAGACCATCTCAAGTTAATAACATGTATACAACATAAATTAAATAACAAGTAGGCAAGCATCAATACATAGCAAGCATTTATTAAATCAATAGATACGTCAATGATGTGCCAAAGAATGCTTATAAACAAGCCACACAATGTAATGACCCTTTAGTTCATTTTTCATATTTCCACTTATTTTTGGCATTATAGATTTTCTATAGCTGTCCCAAGTTATTTATGATGGACTGGAGCTGGCAGTTCAGTTACCAGCTTTCAGAGCCAATTTCCCTATTTAGAAGTCTTTGTTGGTTCCAAATAGACACCAAACAAAAAGTTTAGTAAAATAATCTCATATGCAAATTTTGACTACACTAGCAGCTTTAGAATATCAATTTTAGGCTAGGTAGACCTTTGGTTAGGGTACCGAGGCACCCGAGCTCATTTCGGCCTATTGGTTGGAAAGTTGAGAAAATAAAATATAGGTGTGGGAACCATAATTAGTCAAAATGACCTTGGATGAAAATTTCAACTATTTCACTATTTTTGGAATGTTGAATTTGATGGGGTTACATAGTCATTTGCATATATGGGATTTCGAATAAATTTTGAGGGTTCGATAGAAACTTGGAATAATTTCCAAGTTCTCAGTTGTCAACTAATGCAGCTACGATCGCTATCCTTAATCCACGATCATGGTGTTGAGTTTGCACAGTAGGGGTCACGATAGCGACTAGTCTGTGCAACCAAAAAATATGGATCGTACACCTCGAGGTTGCAGGAGCGACTCTCGAGAACCTTGAGTGTGTAAATAGAGCCTTTTCTAAGATTTTAGGCATTTTTCATCTTTCCAATAGAGAGATAAACTCTATAATAGTGTGGGAGCTTAAATTTGAAGCTTTGAGGAGCTTAGGAAGCTATATTAGCATCTATTTTTGGTATTATATTCTGATTTAAGGTAAGAATCCGCCCTTATCTTGTTAAATTTCTTGATTTATTGCTCAAAACCCCAAAATCTTTAGCGCTTTATTTTAGCCCTAATTTAGCTTGATTTTTACCCATTTTAAGGATAATTATTCCTTGATCTTTATATTATGTTAGGTTGATTTTGGAAATATGAATTTTGTAAGTAGGACTCGCATGGGGTTTTTGAGGTAATTTTTGGACACAAATCACAATGGTAAAATATAGGTATCGTTATGCTCGTATTGATGAGAAGATTGTCTTTTAATATCTTGGCATCTTACAGGGACTTCTCGAAAGATAAAAGTAAAGGTATAGCAGTTTGCTAAGCTTTCTTTGGTGTCGAGGTAGGCTAGGTTTATCCCTTGTTAGATTGAGCTATCTTATAGTATTCTTATGATATTGTTTTAAGACTGGGATGGGTTTTAGGTGTTGGATTGATAAAATGTATAATTTAGAGTTAGTTCGACCATTTAAGTCATCTGCTTAGTTTGTGGCCTTGAGCCTTATTGAATTAGGCTTCATGTCTCATATTTAGGATGAGCATGCTCTAAATTACTCTATATGGATATGAATGACCTTATCACTCATGCTTAGGGTAAGATTAGTGTTAGTTTCTTACACTAATGAAGGTTGCCTCAGTTCCTTGGAACTTAGTTAAAATTCTTGAGAATAATCTCTACCTTAGGGCTAATTATGGCTTGCTATACATATAAGAATGGATTTAGATACTTTAGCCTAGTCCAGGGTGGAACTTGCCTTAAATGTATTTGGGGATTTAGAAGTGGGATCTTTGACCCACCTTAAGTTAAGATTGGTGATTAGTTCTCTTGAACCCTTATATGCTTATTGAATAATTAGAGAATGCCTCTTGAGAAAATATTGAGGAATCTTGCTACTTAATGGTTATGGGTGATGATGAAATTTGAAGTAATGCTTATGGATTATTTAACTAGTTTATTAATTTTGCTATGATGGGCTATTGAGTATGCTATAGAATAAGCTCATGATAATGTTATTGACTAAGCCATTAGTTAGGCAATTATTCAGGCCATTGACTATGGTATTACTCATGTTTATGATCATGCTTTATAATTATATGAGTAATCATGCTAAAAATCATTATTATTGATGATGTTAATCATGCTGGAAGTCATGTTTATTGATTATATAGGAATTGATACTATTAATTATACTTGAAATCATGATGTTTGATTATATGAATACTTATGCTATTGATCTATCCACCAACTATGATGATTATTAATACCTGGCAAGGCCAAAGATACTGTGATGATATATTGATGCCCAATAAAGTCGGAGAATATTGTGATGATATATTGATACCCAGCAAGGCTAGGGGATATTGTAATAATATACTGATACCAATTAAGACCAAAGAATATTGTGATGATATATTGATACCTAGCAATGTTGGAGGATATTGTGATGATATATTGATACCTGAAAAGGCTAGAGAATATTGTGATGTTGTGTTGAAACCAGCAAGGTTAGAGGAGGATTATGATAATGCATTGATACTCGACAAGGCTGGAGGATGATTATATTAATGTGCTTATGTGCACATCTACCAGTTCAAGTCCGGCTATGCCCTTTATATGCTTACATATGCTTATAAGAAATTTGGGTATGTTGTTGATATTAGGGATGCAAATTATAGTCTAAAAGTGATAAATGTTTATAAAGTGGTATAGTTGATGATTAGTCCAAAATAAGAATTAGTGGTGGATATTGTTTAAGCTCTAATAATGACTAGTTGATGAATAAGGATTATTTGGTAAATGATGATTAATTAATAAATGACGTCAGTTGGAAAACTATGGTTATTTAATAAATGGTGATTAGTGGCTATGTGATATATAGTTGTTGAACGATGACTAAAGGTTATATGATCGCTTGTAACTAAATAAATAAGTTAAAAGATATGGTTCATAATTAATATAAGACAAGTGTGTATCAATGATAAAATTGTTATATGATGACAATGTTATAGAATATGGGTACTTTGTCCAATATTGGTAAATTGTGAAATGTTGGTCAATGACGGTTTGATGATGATTGTGGAATGATAGTGAAATAACCATGATGGTTAGTTATAATATTAGTTGATTTCTTTATTCTTCTATTGAGTGCACTCTCCAGTTGTATGGAAGGATGTGATGAATTTTTTATTGGTCTGCACCAATTGGCGCATGAAAGCTAATTTTATAGTTTGTGGTTGCTTATGTTAATACCTTATGATGTATTATTATTTTGAATTATTTACTTACTATGTACGATGATATTAGCATGAGTTAATGTCTTAAATTATACTGTTATTTGGTTTAATTACTTATTTTTCGAGTTCATTTCTATACCTTGACTTAGTTATGATATCTTGCATTTTATCATACTTTTATCATGATTTAGCTCAGTCGGCCGAGGATGACTACTGAGTACCCATTACTTTTGTACTCATACTATACTTCTATACTTTTTTAGTGTAGATCTGAGTACTAGTTGCCACCATTGATCAATATTTATGTGGTTATTGATTTGCGAAGATAGGGTGAGATCTTGGAGTTTTAGTCAACCATTTCCTTCTATCTTTAATATTCAGTTTTTAGTTATGGAGACAAATGTATATACTATTCTAGACTTTTGAGTTGTATTGATACTATTAGATGCTCTGTACTGGCTCTAACAGATCATGGGATTGGTATCTTATATTGACTATTTTATCCATCTAGAACCCTTTTCTTATTTATAAATTATGTTCTTAAAGTTAGCCTATGTTGGACATTTCCTACTGAATTAATCCATAGTGTTATCTTCATATTATGGTTTGGATTAACTAATGGCAGGATTTAGTAGGTGCTATCATGACTCATAAATTGAGTCATGACAAATTACTACCAGAGCCTAGGTTTCATCAGTATTGTTGGTACAAGAGCAAGTGTCCAATAGATTCTTGCAAATAAAAATGATGATGTATGTTTCCTACCTTTGAGAGGCTATAGGACATTCTTAGGAGTTCATCACTTCTTTCACTTCTTTTATGCTAAGAGTCTGAGTTGGTTTGTAGAGTACTCCTTTGATTTTACTCTTTTGCAGATGGCCAGGACATGTGTTACCACTACACAAGATGGGGGTTTCAAGATTGAGACTAGGTATCCTACTCTTATTCATGGATAACCTAGAGGTCGTTGACAACTGTGTGATGTATTCCCAACTAGGGTATAGGATAAGTCATCTATCCCAAGTCCTTTTCCCGCTCCTAAGATAGAGATTCTTCTGCCCCAGCCAATGGTAGTCTAGGGATGAGCCCAGTATCCACTAGAGTTTATTTCTAATTCAGTTCACAGATATGTGTTGGTTTAACTTTTGGGTTTAGTTGGAAATACAGTATCTGATAGTGCATAGTCTATAGATCAGACTGGTACTGTGGCGGAGGCATAGCCTATAGCTGTGACTTCTAAAGTTGAGGTTCCTCTGCACCAATAGTTGATCAGCTGATAGTTTCCCAACCAGTGGTTTCTCAGCCTGCTATGTCTTCTGAGGAAAGAAGATATTTGATAGATTTTTTAGATTGGCTTCGCCTAGGTTTTTTGGTGCACCGTGCGAGGATGTATATGAGTTTCTGATTGCTTATAAGAATAGGTTCTATAATTTGAGCCTTCTTGCAACTCATGGTATGGATTACACCATATTTTAGTTAGACTTGGTAGCTCATCAATTATGGAGAGGTTATATGGATTCTAGACCAACTGGATCTTTTTCTTTGTCTTATACTCAGTTCTCTGAGTTATTCTTATAGAAGTACATGTCTCTCATCCTTAGGGATTATTTTCAGGATGTTTTTTCGACTGGAGTAGGGCTCCATGATAGTTGTAGACTTTGAGGCTCATTTTTACAAGTTGTCTAGGCATGTTACCTCGAATTTGGACACTAAGTATGAGAGAGTTTACTTCTTTGTTATAGGGTTAAGACTTCATATCTGTATGTCACTTAGAGTTTAGTTGTTGTGGCTAGGTCTTTTACTAAGGTGTTAGATCATTCTTGGGTGATATAGGAGATGCACCATAAGGGTCGTGAAGGCCATGATAAGAGGCTAGGTTTCAGGGAAGATTCAGTAGCATCTATCATAGTCCCTAACAGTTCTCAAAATAGGTATCCTCTATATCCATCCTTTTAGCCTAATCGATCGATTTAGGCAGCACTTTAGATTACTGATGTAGGTCAGTCTAGTGCGAGATACTACCCTACTCAGGGTGGCGATCAGTCTTTGAGGAGTTCATCTTCTGGTTATTCTAGATGTGGTAGTTATTCCAGGTCAGTCAATGTTGTTGGTTCTAGTTCAGTTTCTATCTTATGTTATACTTATAGAGCTTTTAGTCACTATTTGTGAAATTATCCTAGTCGTGGGACGATTGTTATTTTAGCTCAGGGTATTTCTCTTATTAGAGTAGTTTATCCCTCAGCTAGAGGTGCTTCTCATGGTCGCAAGGGTGGTTTTCAGGGTACTTGAGGAGGTTCTCAGGTAGGCAGAATAGGAGGTCGGTCAAGTACCTAGCCAGGTGGTGGACGTGGTCAGTTATATACAGTACCTACTATGCCCAAGGCTGAGATTTTGGATGTTGCTGTTCTAGGTATTATTATGGTATGCCACTAGTTGGCCCTTGCTTTATTTGATCTAGGATCCACTTATTCTTATATTTCTGCTTACTATGCACTACGATTGGAGTTATCTTGTGATTTATTATTTGTTCCATTGTGTGTATCTACTCAGGTAGGTGATTCTTTAGTAGTTGATTGAGTTTTCATATCATGTCTTGTAACTATTAGAGATGTTTATACTTATGTTGATCTTATTATTCTAGATATAGTGGATTTTGATGTGATTCTAGGCATGGACTAATTATCCCATTATCATACAGTCATAAACTATTTTACTAAGACTGTTACCTTAGCCATGCCTGACATACCCCCGATCATGGGGCAGAGAGCAGTTAGTCACGATTCGATGGAGATTATTTCTTATATTCATTCTAGGAAGCTTATTTTGAGGGGTTGTGAGTCTTATCTCGCTTATATATATGATATTAGTGTGGAGAGCCCATCGCTAGACTCTATTCTTATTATTTATGAGTTTTCTAATGTGTTTCCTACTAACCTTTCTGGTATTCCCTCTGTCCATGATACTGAGTTTTCTATTGATCTCGAGCCTGGCACTCGACCTATTTCTATAGTACCTTACCGATTGGCTCCTGTCGAGCTTAAGAAGCTGAATTCTCAACTTCAGTATCTTCTTGGTAAGGGTTTGATTAGACCGAGTGTGTCTTCTTGGGGAGTTCATGTGTTGTTTGTGAAGAAAAATGATGGTTCCATGCATATGTGTATTGAATATAGGCAGCTTAATAAGGTGACAGTGAAGAACCCCCATGCCTCGTATTAATGATTTGTTTGACTAGCTTCAGGGTGTGGCAGTGTTTTCTAAGATTGATTTGAGACCTAGTTACTATCAATTAAGGATTCGGGCTGAGGATATCCCGGAAAAAGCTTTTAGGACCCGTTATAATCATAATAAGTTCTTAGTGATGTCTTTTGGGTTGACTAATGCACCAACCATGTTCATGAATTTGATGAACTATGTATTCATGCCTTATGTACTCCTTTGTGATTACGTCTATCGACGACATCCTTATGTATTCAAGGATTATAGGAAAGCATGCACAATATTTGAGGATCGTGCTCCAGGACTTGAAAGATCATGTCCTCTTCACTAAGTTCTCTAGGTGTGAGTTTTATCTTGAGTCGGTGACATTCCTTAGACATGTGGTGTCTAAGGATGGTATTATGGTAGACCTAGCCAAGATTGAGGCAATTCGTGATTAGGCTAGACCTACATCTCCGACTAAGTTATATACCTTTATTGGTTTAGTTTGTTATTATAGATGCTTCATTGAGGGTTTTGCTACTATTTCATCACCTATAACTAGATTGACTCGGAAGGAGGTTCCTTTTCACTGGTCCGAGGAGTGTGAGTCGAGCTTTGGAAGGCTCAAGGATTTCCTTACTTCAGCTCTTTTTTTAGCTCTTCCTATTGAGTGTGAGGGATTTACTGTGTTTTGTGATTCTTTCGGTGTTTGTTTAGGATATATTTTGATGAAGCAGGGTTGTGCCATTGCTTATGCTTCTAGCTATCTTTAGGTGCATGAGTGAAACTACCCGACTACCCACTCATGATTTGGAGTAGCTGCATTAGTTTTTGCACTTAAGATTTGGAGGGATTATTCGTATGGCATGTATTGTGAGATTTTCATCGATCATTGCAGTCTTTAGCATCTTATGACTCAAAGGGTGCTTAATGCTAGATAGCATAGATGGATGGAGCTGTTTAAGGACTATGATATTTCCAGCTTGTATCATCTAGGCAAGAAAAATATGGTAGAGATATCTTGAGTCATAAGGCAATCAATATGGGTAGCTTGCCTTGCATTTTAGTGTCTCAAAGGCCGTTGGCACGGGACATTTAATCCTTAGGCAAATTCATGGTTCTCTTTGTTATTTTAGATCCTAGGAGGATTCTTACTAGTGTTGAGTCGAGATCTTCATTATTTGAGAAAATTTGAGATTGCCAATTTGAGGATAGTAGGCTTTGCTTCCTTCATGATCAGGTGTTGAGTGGCGTCTTCGAGAGGGTCACTACATATTCTTAAGGAATTTTATATTTGATGATCTCATGTGTGTCTCGAGTATTGATGACTTGATTCAGTTGATTTTGCATGAGGCCCACAGCTCTAGATATTCCATTCATCCTAGCACAGCCAAAATGTATATAGATATGACGCAGCATTATTGGTGGAGTGGTATGAAGAGAGATGTCGCAAACTTTGTAGCTCGTTGCAAATGTTGTCATTAGGTAAAGGTTAAGCATTATCGACCAGGTGGTTTGAATCAGAGGTTGTCTATTCCCGAGTCAAAATAGGAATGGATCACTATGGATTTTTTTAGTGGTTTACCTTGCGCTTCCCGTGGTTCCAATAGTATTTGGGTCATTATGGACTGTTTGACCAAGTCATCAGACTTCCTTCCTATTCAGATGTCCTTCAATGCTGAGAGGTTAGCTTGTATCTATGTTCGAGAGCTAGACCATTTGCATGGGGTGCTCATTTATAGCATTTCAGACTGTGGTTTTAAGTTCACTTTGAGATTTGGGAAAGAATTTTCGGAGGAGTTGGGTACTCGGGTGGATATTAATACAACCTTGCATTCGCAGATCAATGGATAGTCTGAGCGGACTATTCAGGTTCTCAAGGACAAGGTCTGAGCCTGAATGGATTTTGGAGGCCAGTGGGAACAACACTTAGCCTTAGCAGAGTTCGCATATAATAACAGTTATCATTCGAGTATTGAGGTGGTGCCTTTTGATGCTTTGTATCATAGGATGTGCCATTCTTTGATGGATGGTTTTAGACTACCGAGATTAGGCACCGTGGTACTGATTTGATTTAGGTGTCGTTGGATAGAGTCAGTTGATTTAGGAAAGGTTGAGAGCGGCTCAAACTAGGGAGCAGGCCTATGTAGACTGTTGGATCTGTGCCTTTAGATTTGGAGTTGGTGATCGTGTATTCCTTTGTGTATCACCCAGAAAGGGTGTGATGAGGTTCGGTAGGAAGGGCAAGCTCAATCCTAGATATATTGAACCTTTTGAGATTCTTCACGCAATTGGTGAGGTGGCTTATGAGTTAGCTTTATTACACGACCCGAACCAGGGCCTGGCCGTGTCTGGTATCTCATGTCTTGCGTGGACCAGGGATCAACCCTTGCACCTAACCAACCCAAACATAACACGCCCAAAAGTTTGATGAACTCCGAACATATAACATGATAGCGTGCAATAGCACAGGAAAATTTAAATACATGTCCATGACCAACCATCGACAATCGACCAAACAACTGACCGACACTGCCCAATGACCATAATAGTCCAAACAAAGCCTTCTAAACAATAATCCAAAAGTGAATATCAATAAAGTGTCGGTACATGCCGCTAATAATAGCCCAAAAATAAGTCTAAGACATAAGAGGCACAAAACACAAAATGTAGACTTTCGATGTATGGAAGCTCACCACTTCAATGTCAACTCACGAGTTGATCCCAAATCTAATCACTGAACAGGAGGAGCAGAAGTGTGACCAATTCTTGCATCACGTGGGGATACTGCATCCGATGATGGTTAGCGGGTTGAACGCAAGAATGTAACTCAAAGATAAGGATAACATAATGACATGATCAACAGTTTAACATCATTCAAACCAATGAACATAATCAGATGCATATACATATATATTTATATCACATGTCGGGATAGGGAACAAAGATTAACATGTATTTTGAAAACTTTAGCCTGGATTGTGCAGCTCAAAAATCATATTAATAGTACCCATAGGCTATATGGGCCCCAGATCTCACCCCATGGTCAGTTCCCAGTGTGTGTAGCCGCATGAACTAGAGAATGATCTTATATATATACACCAGAGGGACTCGAAACTCCCAACATAGATAAAGGTGACTTAAGCACCCGATCATATAATGATTTACAAGGGACTTGAACCTCCCTAATCATGAAATAGTAATATGGGGGACTCAAACCTCCCTGGTCACTCTGACCCTCACGTCGGCAAATGTGGTTTCCAGTGTTGGTCACTCGTACCTCCACTTTCACGACTCAGCTACACAACCCTAATTATAGCCCAGTTAAAATATTTATCGCACAATTCCATTCATGAACCACATTCTACATTAAGGCATACATTGTTTGTATTGTCATACCAACTACACTTGCAAGGTAATGCATCTTCCCAATAAATTTCCATCAACTTGGCAAAAAAATCTCCCTTTATTCATTAATACAAGGTGGGGGATCACCAACTCTCTTTGTTCATTAAATCAAACCATTTCATTATTAAATACCTCTTTATATCAAGTAATAGTTCAAGACTAGTTCAATTTACAAATTCCCACCTTTCTAATAACTCAAAAACACTTTCACACAATGGGTTGGGGTCATAACCACTTCAAAAGTCACAATTTTGGGAAAAATTACAATTCCATAGTTCATTCACCATACCTATGCACCCAGAAGTTAAAAACCATATTTAAAGCATGAATAATCATAATAAAGTCGTAGGAAAACATTGTTCAACAATAAGCATTCAAAATCCATAACCCTTGTTTTCAAAACCTAAAAAACTCCATATGAATAGTACTTTAATACATATGATTTTTAACAAATTAACAATGAGGGAAGAGTCACATGCCTGAAATAGTAAGATGTATAGAGAGAAATCACCCTTGAAAGCCCTGATTGATCAACCTTTTGAAAACCCTAAGTGTTCTTAACCTTGAGGAATTTGAGAGTGTTGAGAAGTTACTTTGATGTGTTATGAGGGCTAATGATAGCCTAATGAGGTTATGAGATTGGGTTTCAAGTTGGGGTAAAAGGGGAAATATCTAGAATGCTATCAACTTAAAAGCTGAAAAAGGTCATCGTAGACTACGAGTCAACCATTGACCCGTATACATTCCTTACGAATAGTCACCATAAGTCCTAACCAGGGTAGAACCACCAAAGAACCCTACACTACTGGCCTTAAGAATCAACCATAGGACACATAATGGGACCCTACGACTCGCAGGTCCCAGTTGTAATTAACATAGAACCCATTTGGGGTATGCACTGCACACCCTACGATTTACAACCAATGACTCATAACATATCCCTACAACTCATAGTTAACCACTGGTACTCGGAGCAGAATTATGCCACAAACTTACATGACTTGGTTACGACTTATCCCAATGACTCGTCAGGACACCCTAGGACTAATAGGGTGAGTTGTAACTAGGGCAATATCTCAAAGCTCAAGGATTTTTCAAGGGCCAAAATCTGGGGTGTTTAAATTCTCCCTCACTTGGATCATTCGTCATTAAATGATGGGACAAGTTATTTATTTGAACAAATTGACTCCACATACCTCTACTCTTACCTTTAATAAAGCTAGAAAACAAGGATGTTAAGAAATTCACTATTTCCTTCAACAAAGTCAGAAAACAAAGTTAAGGAATACACATACCCTAAGCACGATTATCCAAAGTGGAAAACAAGAACGGACACTTTGACGTCATGTCCTCTTCGGCTTCCCAAGTAGCCTATTTAGCTTTGTGGTTCCTCCATAGAACCTTTACTAAAGCTATGACCTTCGTCTGCAACTGACGAACTTTCCATTCCAAAATTTCAGCTGGGACTTCCTCATAAGATAAGAATCCAAAATACCTACCTCCTTCAAAGGAATAACCGTTGAAGGATCACCCACGCACTTTATCAATATCAAAACGTGAAACACTGAATGAATGGAGCTTAAATTGGAGGGAAACTCTAATTCATATGCAATATTACCAACCCTCTTCAACACCAAGTACGCACTAATGTATAAGGGACTGGGCTTCCTCTTCTTCCCAAACTGCATCACTCCCTTTATGAAGGATACCTTTAAGAGCACCCCATCACCAACACTAAACTCTAACTCTCTTTGCCTCATATCTGCATAGGACGTTTGGAGACTTTGAGAAGCTTTAAGCCTATCCCAAATCACCTATACCTTCTCTATCATTTGGTTAACCAAATCCATGACAAACATCCCAGCCTCACCAACCTCAAACCACCTGATGATAGACCTACACCTCGTACCTAACAAGGCCTCAAAATGAGCTCTACCAATACTAGAATGGTAGCTATTATTATACAAAAACTATATAAGAGGCAAAGATCAACCCAAATACCACCATAGCCAATCACACAAGCTCTGAGCATGTCTTCCAGCATTTGAATAGTCCTTTTCGCTTACCCATCCAACTGCAGGTGGAAAGTAGTACTAAGGCTCACCTTAGTTCCCAAACCTTTATGAAACGAATGCCAAACTGTGATAAGAACTGAGTACCATGATCTAACATGATAGAAACAAGCGCCATATGCAACTTCATAATCTCTTAGAGGAATAACTTCACATAGACTTCTGCCAAAAAACTTGTTCTCATTGGCAACAAGTAAGCAGACTTAATCATCCTATCCATAATGACCCAAATCAAATCTAACTTATTCCGAGATTGAGGATGACCTATAATGAAATCCATGTTAATCACTTCCACCTTCCACATAGACAACTTAATTGCTTGATACAATTCTTTAGGCTGTGCTCAACCTTTTCTTGTTGACACACCATGCATTTAGCCATAAACTGGCCATATCTCAATTCATATTGTTCCACCAATAAATCTCCTTAAGATCATGATAAATCTTTGTTAAACCAGGATGAATGGCATAAAATAATTCCTGATCCTCAGCCAAGATCCTCTCTTGCAACCCATCTACATCGGGAACATATAATCAGCCTTAGTACCTCAAGATACCATTGCTACCAATTTCAAAAGCTACAACATTTTTTGTCCCATATCTCCCTAGATCTTTATTAAGATAGGATCCAATACATACTTCTTCTTTATTTCACTACCAAGAGAGAACTATGCCACCTTTTGAACAAACACACCCCATCCTCAGAGTCCAAGAGACGAACTCTAAGGTTAGCCAAACGGTGAATAAATTCCACTAATTCACATTTATCATCATCCACATAAGCTAGAATCCCCCTGGGCAACCTACTAAGAGCAGCAACAACCATAAGAACTTTACCTTATTCTGTGTAAACTTAGTCAGTAGGACAGTTGTAGTCAAGAAACTCTCTATAAATCTCCTATAGTAAATGACTAAACCCAAAAAACTCCAAATATCAATTGTAGTTGTGGGCCTAGGCTACTTCTTAACCATTATAACTTTCTGTGGATCCACCATCATCCCTTTATTAGAAATAACATGACCTAGATAAGTAAAAGATTCCTACCAAAACTCGTACTTCAAAAACTTAGCATGCATATGTTGATATTTCAAGGTTTGCATTATGATATGTAGATGTTCGACGTGATCCACCTCATCTTAGCTCATATTAGGGTATACAGGTTACATTATACCTCCTATAATCTTAGTACAGTACTTTAGTGTATTTCAGTTTAGGTTTGCTTGACCAAGTAGTTATATAGATTTTAGTCTTTTAGATTAAAAATTATCTTAGAAACATGATTATTCTTGGTATTCCATTCTTAAATATTTCATGTTCAGGTTTTCATGCTCAATATCCATGTATAACCCTCAATTCAATTTTATAGTCTAAACAACTTTACATGATAATTTTATACAGTAGTCACATATACCGTTTTCCAGCTTTAGTTCTACTTATTCTACAAAAATTAAAGATTTAAGAATCAAAGTGTAGTAATTCACCAGCTTATCAGATTGTGTTTGTTACTCATGTTTTAAGATACTTTAGCTTTTAGTTTCAGTCTCTTAGCGAGTTTACTTGCACTTAGTAAGTATATCTTACAATTTTGTATGTAATAAGTTTTACTTGATGCATTCACCCACACTTACTCAATACATTTCAAAGTACTGATCCACCTATATGTTTATGTGCTACATTGTCTTATAATATAGGTACCAGCTGTACTCTACAGACATAATTATATAGTTTACAGCTTCCAGCCAGCAGGTGATGAGTTCTCTTGTTTTGCTAACTCAAGTCAGTAGTATTTCCTGTACTTTATTTTAATTATTCATATGTATTATTTAGAGTTAGTTGGAGGCATATCCCAGCTATCTATAGTCAGTATAGTATAGGCTTCATAGATGGTTAGTTAGAGTAACTCATGTAATATAAGTTCCTCCTTTAGATTTATTATGTTGTACACCTTTATAGTATCACATGTATTCCAGTTTTATTTTAATTACTCTTCCGTTCTAAAAATTTAGTTTATATAATTAATTTAATTTAGATGCTCAAGTATCATGTCGGTTCATGGATTTTCTTGGGATCACTTGTGGTTATAAGCATCGTGTTACGACTAGGGGTAGTCTCGAGTTGTGACAAAATTGGTATCAGAGACTAGAGTTCAAGTGTCCTATAGAGTCTATGAAGCCATGTTTAGTAGATTCTTGTGGAATGGTATAGAGCCGTCTGTACTTTTCTTTGATAGTCTGCAGGGCATTTAAGAAATGTTTCCCTTTTTTATGTCTCAAATTGTGCAGTAGAAGTGTTCTCTAATGAACTTTTGCAGATTCTTATGTTAATCCATTTATGTCAACTTTGCCTTATTCTTGAGGCAACAACAATAGCTAGCCTAAATCCTTATAGATAGAGTTTTCTCAAATAGTCCCCACAGATAGTTGTGGGACTGCACGCAGACTCAAAAGTATCCCATCAGTGCTTTTAAGTTCTGATGTTTGAAGGATTTTATTTATGTTTGTGAAAATCGTGCACTAAGCTAAAGTCATATGTGCCCTCAGATTCCTTCTTAGAATTCTATGACAACATATGATCTTTAGTTATAAGCATGAACTCAGAAGTTTAGCAGCAATAAAGTAGGGGTAGTGTTTATTTGGATTTAGTAGATTATGTATCCATAGGGCTAGTTATATGAAAGGTGATCAGTAGGCTTGAAATAGTGTATGCAAGAATTAATATTATTGATTCAAAATTATGTATGATGATAGGTGTATGATCTAGAGGCATACCCAAGGTGATACAAGATTGTATTATATCTAGGTTTTAACATTATGTTTGCTTAGATAGAACCCTTGAGTTGTTAAGTGTGATAAGGATATGTAGTATATGATGTTCTTATTAGCTAACTTATGGGTTATAGTTGATGATGTTGGGTATGTTGGTGTAATAATAATTATAATAGTTTAGGAAAAAATATAAGTTTAGAGATATGATATTAGTAGGATATGAAGGAAGTTAGTATGGTTCATTAAAGGTTTGGGGATATATATGTTATATGTAAGAATATAATTTTGAATTGTGGATGGTTGAGCTAATAGTAAGAAAAGTTGAAATCCTAGATGGTGTGAACTTATGGTATGGTGATAGTTATGAAGATATTAAGTTAGTCAGTGTTTAAGTTAATATATAATGACTATTGAGGCTATAGAGAGATAAGAGTTATATCTCAGAAGGAAGTACTAGCAGCAGGTTTTACACTTTCAGGTGTAGTCTTTCAGGTTAAGTTTATTATTTGTGTATTGTTATATCTCTGACTCTAGAGTAAAGTGATTGCAGTTCAGTTTAGAGTTTGGGGGTCTACAGACTTAGAATGATGGCTTGAAGCTAAGGGAGAGATGATAGAACAAGAAACCAAGTAAGGCTCTCAGATTCTATTAGTGAGGCTGGTGTGTTCTAAAGCAACAGTAGGGGAGGAAGATGTCCAACTTATTCTTATCTCAGTACAAAGTTTGGTACTTCAGTCATTATGATATCTACTCATGCCTTATATTTCAACTCCATAATCATAGCTCATCTTCATGCACTTTCCATAGAATTATGTACGATCTCAGTTCCTAGTATGAGGAGTTCTAGTTCACTCAGCGGTACAAATCATATTCCCTAAAATTATGAAGTCCAAACTCAGGTCATGCAGCTCATGACTCATGTACTCGTTCTTTACAGAATGTTTACTTCCAGGTACTCATGGTACACACATAATGACCAATAAAATTCAGATTATGTCATGTATATCCTAATTTTTGATTTCTATAATTAATCCATGTCATGGATACTCTATTACTAAGGCCTTAGTTTAGTCTCAAGTTATGCATAGTATTCTTTCATGCTTTAGGTTCTTATGATCTAACTTTTAGTGACCTCTCCTTAAGTAAAGATAGTGGTTATGGACAATCGTTTAGATGGGGGAGAGTAAATATTTCTTATGGATGAAAGATTTTTGTTTGTTTTTTTATGTAAGGCTATAAGGTTGAATAAAAATTGAGGCAAAGCTTTTGGTATATGTCGTGGTTAGTTAAGAATTCTAGGTGTGTCTTCTTAAGAATAGTACAAGAAAGTTGTTATAGATAGAGGTTTAGAGAATATGAGAAACATGCATTTATGGGTGTTTTCCATGAAGTTCTTATGTGGTTATAATGATAGGCTTGAAAGTCATGATGGTATATAAGTGGATGGGTGCATTGTGCGCTAGTGAATTCCTAGTAAGAGGCCGAATCTAGTTATTCAAGTGGTAAGAAGAATTATTCTTGAAATGAGAAATTGTGAAAATGCATGGGGTATTGAATTCATGGTTCAGACTAGTATTATGGTATTATGTGCAGTATTGAAGAGGAAACATATAGTTGAGGGAGTATTTGAGAAGTATGTTTGAGCTTGAAAGTAGAAGTTGCATTGCCTAAGGCCTAGTAATTCTATCCCAGCTTATGTTTAATAGGCCTATGTTCCATGTTACAAAGTTATAGCCATATTAAGAGTCCTTACTCATATATCTTATTCAGATTATGCCCAAGTTCTTTGCTCGCTGCTAATATTAGAACTTCTTAGAAAAAGTGTTGAAGAAATACTCTAGTTGATTATTAGCTTTCAGTATAATTCAATCTGTATAGCTAGCAATTCAATTTAGTAGTCCAACAGACAAGTTCCTATGTTTCTTCCATCTTTTGATCTAATCTTACTATTTGAAATTTCTTTATTATGGCTATTCCAAGAGGTAATTTGTTCACATCCATGTAAATTGTGAATTCAGTTCAGTTTATGCAGCACATTTTAGATTCAAATATTTAGTCCTAATTCAGTCCGTAAGTGTCCCATCAATCATCTTAGTGTTTCCTTATTATTTCAGCTAGTAAGTATCATTCTAGGGACGAATGATCCCAAGGGGGAGATATTTTAATACTCCAAGTTTTCATATCCTAAACCTCTCAACTTTTATTCACCAAACTAGGTCCAACCTGAGGTAATAGTTACACATAAGTTGACTCTCTCATTTCTATCTCAGCCTTATAACCATTCTCATGTCATTACATGTATTCAGGAAATCAGTTTAGATCATGTATCATGCTCAGAATCAATTTAGCAATAATGTTCCAAGTCATGTACATTTAGTATTTGGTCCCAATTACTTTAGTATTCTAATTCTAACTAGTCTCACTTGAGGACGAATGATTCCAAGGGGGAGATAATGTAACACCCCGCATTCTTAAGCTAGAAATTGAACCATTATTTGTACTGTGTAAACTCTAATCCCATGATTTATCTTTAAATACATGTATCATGATCTTTATCCTAGTGTGTGAATGGATTTAGAGGTGAGAAATGTCATAGGAATCACTTAGATCAAGGTTGAGCTAAGATCCTTTGATCGGCCAAATTTTTGTATTCGATTCTACAAGGGTCAACTTTGAATGTGTATAACATGTTATGTATGTGGAATTTTTCAGCTCAAGACCCTCCAAATTATAGATAATTGAATAAGATTTCCAACGATACCAATTTTGTGTTAATCCAATAGTCGAGCAAAAATTTCTTATCATTTTTGCAAAAACCAGTAAGCGACAATGATAACGCTGCGATGCAGGACTAAGTTACCGTGTCTAGCTCTGCGATGTGGAGTAATGTTTTCATCCATCTGTAAATACAAGACAAAAGGGATTTTTAGTCATTTCCTCTTGCCCTAAGCACCCAAGTGACAGATTAAAACACCAAAAGGGCATTCTTTACCCATTTTTCATAATCAAATCCTAATGTAAACCCTTCTCCTCCCCAAGAAAAAAAACCAAACTTTTTCCCCAAGAAAGCACAAGTTTAAACTTCCAAGTTCAAGAATCTTCATGAAAACATCAATAATATATTTCCTTTGAAAAGTTCATCATTCAAGTCCCAAGATTCCATCTTTCTTCCTCGAGAATTCAAGGATTCAAGTTTCAATTTCAAGTTTCTTCAAGAATTCGTTCAATTAAGGTATGTGAAAGTTCATCAATGGGTACCTTTCACCCATTGAGCTCCAAAACTTCCCCTTTTGAGTAAAGTATGAGTTTTTCCTCTATAATAAAATTTATTATGTTCAAGATGGGTTTAATTCATGCTTTCCATGGTAATTTAAATTCAATTCAGATCCATGTATGATCCCATGCAAGATTAAATTGTCTCATGCTTTAAATTTCAATTTCCCATGTCATATTCAAGTGAATTTCATGTTATATTATCAAGTTGTGATTTTAGCCACATAACGACGCTATTTTCCATGTTTTAAGGCATTCCTATGGTGAAGTTCATGATACTCACATGTCTGATGAAATGTCTATGTTTTGGGTGGTAGTTGAACCATGATTACATACTACAGTAGTTCAAGTTTGTTGTATTTTCTTTATAATCATTTAGAGCTGGCGGGTTATGAACACCCGATACTTATGTGTTTTACATAATGTCCATTTTTAAGTTACAAGTCAGCCAAACCATGGTTTTAATATCATATTCAGAACATCATGATCATGTTGAGCATTATCATGAATTGAGCTTATCAGTTATTAGTTATTAGTGCATGGATTAGTTAGTATTTTGTGACTTTTAGTTAGGAGTAGGATTTATCATCGAGCAAACCCAGGTATGGGGGATCATCTGCCAATAGAGGGTGTGACCATTAGTAGTAGTCTATGAGTTCTAGAACTATGTAGCCAACATAGGTTTGAGATGTCTTCCAGCTATTTAAGGGTTGACGCATATCTCATAAGAACACCTGCTAGTAGACATCAGCCTTGTGGATCCACATCGTCAGCCATGTGTTAGTACCCGTGGCACAGTACTGACACCCATCTAACCTGGGTTATAGGTTGGACCCCGATTAGCTCAGATTAGGGCATGTCGGTTACATGATACCTCCAATAGTCTTAATATAGTACTTTAGTGTATTTTACTTCAGATTTTCTTGACCAAGTGTACAGTTTTCTAGTTATTCAGTTATACAGATTTTAGTCTTTTAGATTACATATTATATCAGAAGAATGTTTATGCTTTGTCTTACATTCCCAAATATTACATGTTCATGTTTTCATTCTCAGTATCAATGCATGAACCTAGTTTAGTTTTACAGTCTATTCAGCTTTGCATGAAAAAAATCATACAGTAGTCACGTGTACCATTTCCCAGCTTCAATTCTACTTATTCTACAAAAATTAAAGGTTTAAGAAACTAAGTGTAGTGATTCAATATCATATAAAATTATGTTTGTTACTCATGTTTTAAGATACTTCAGCTTTTAGTTTGTTTCAGTCTCATGGTGAGTCTACTTGCACTTAGCATGCATGTTTTAAGATTTTGTATGTAATCTGTTTTACTTAATGCATTCACCCCCTCTTACTCAGTACATTCCAAAGTACTGATCCACATATATGTTTATGTGCTACATTTTCTCATAATATAGGTACCAGTTGTAGCCTACAAACATAATCAGACAATTTACAGCTTCCAATCTGTAGGTAATGAGTTCTCTTATTTCTGGGACTCCAATTAGCAGTAGTTTATGTGCTTCATTTTAATTATTCATATGTATTGATTAGTGGTAGTTGAGGCATGTCCCAGCTATCTATAGTCAGTATAGTAGAGGCTTCATAGACAGTTAGTCAGAGTTACTCATGTAAAATAAGTTACTCCTTCATATTTATTGTGTAGTAAACCTTTTTAGTATCACATGTATTCTAGTTTTGTTACGATTATTCTTCCGTTCTAAAAATTTAGTTTATATAATTAATTTAATTCAGATACTTAAGTATCGTGGCAATTGATGGGTTATCTTGGGATCACTTATAGTTCTAAGCACTGTGTTACAACTAGGGAGTAGTCTCGGGTCATGACATACTCTAACCACAGCGAATGGTCCATATCACCAAAACTTCAGCTTGCCAGGAAATAATTAAAGTCTTGAATTATACAGCAAGATGATATCACTAGGATGGAATTCTCTTTTCCCAATCTTCTTATCATGATACAACTTCTCTTTTTACAAAGTTGAACTCTTATAATCTTAGACTAGAATTCATCCAACTCATTAACCTTACTTATTCTCAAATTTGCAGCTTACTCCACTCAAAATTAAGCTTTTGCAATGCCTATAGCATCGTGTACTAAAGTTCAACTGGCAAGTGGCATGCCTTTCCATACATAAGCTGATATGTAGAGGCACCTATGGAGGTTTTAAAAGTTGTAAGGTAAACCCAAAGTGCATTATCTATTTTTCTTGACCAATTAGTTTGATTGGCGTTCACTGTCTTTGCCAGTATGGACTTAATCTCGTGATTGGAAACCTTAATATGCCTACTCATCTGTGGATGGTAAGGTGTTGCTAACCTATGCTTCACACCATAGTTTTTGAGCAAAACCTCAAATAAATGATTACAAAAGTGGGATCCACCATCACTATCATGACCCGAGGATACCCCTAGTCGTAACACGGTGCTTAGAACCATAAGTTATCCCAAGATAACCCATATACTGGCATACTGCTTGAGCAACTGATTTATAATGTATATACAAGATAAATTTTCTGAGTGGTAACATAATCATGAGAAAATTTGATTAATTATAATACTGATAAAGTTTACAACATGGTAAAACTTAAGAGAGAACTGGAATTACATATCATGACTCTGACTGACGATCTTTGAAGCCTCAACTATACAGTCTATAGATAGCTGGTACATAAATCCAACTACCACTAATCAATACATATGGATAATTAAAATACAACACATGAATTGTAATGGACTGGAGTCCCCAAAATAGGAGGACTTATCACCTGCTGGTTGAAAGCTAAAAACTGTCTAACCCTAGTGTGTGGACTATGTCTGGTACCTACATTATGAAGGAATGTAGACACAAACACATATATATGGTTAGTACTTTGGAATGTACTGAGAATATAGGGACATGCACTAAATGATGGAAATATTTAAAACATGCTTTAAATTCGAGAGCATAAGTTATTTGCTGAAACATGCATTTAAGACATGCTTGTATGTGAAAAATTATAAGTCATGGTGAGATTTATAAGTCATGAGTTGAAAACAATTCTATAAGTTGGGAAGCATAAAACATTAATATAGAATGTAAATCTTATGTAAAGTTGAATATACTATAAAATCATACTTATGATCATGTATGGATACTGAGCATGAAAATAAGAACATGTATAACAAAGAATACAAGACCAAGTAAAGCATGTACTAACATGATCTGAATAACTAAATCACTGATATTTGAAATAATCTATAAAAATAACTGAATAAATATTGAAATATGTTGAATTTGTCAAGCAAACCTGAACTGAAATAAATTGAATACTGACTGAAATTGTGGTAGTTATCATGTAACTGACATAAACCATATGAACTATCATGGAGTCCAACATCTGACCCATGTTGAGGAGCGTTGTTCTATCTTTACCATTGGAATAGAACCTAAACTAGAGTAATCACTAAACTGAGCCCATATTGGGCAAGGGAAAACACTCTTTGGCGAGGTCCCTAAACCTACAGTGGCACGTAGTTTCTGGGGAAGTAGGATTTGATGAACCCACACTTCCCACTGGGGGCTAAATCCTACTGCCAACTGAAAGACACTGAAATACTAATTGGTGTATGCACTGATATCTTATAAGCTCAGATTATGTTATTTTGAAAACAATAGTGCATACAGATTCTAAAGTAATTATAAACATGTAAACCGATAGTTTTTAACATGATCATAACAAACTGAGTTTTACAGTAAAATCATTAGTTGACTAACTCGTTACTTAAAATGTCTTAAATATTAGTAAACATGTAGGTTCGGGTGTTCATAACCCTCCAGTACTGAATGATTTCAGAACATCGATAATAACACTTTAAATAGTGACGTAAAATCATAATTCAAAGATCCAAAACATAAGATATTTCAATAGTCTGATAAATTTCATGAATGTAAACATGGGAACGAGTTAACCTTTGGAAAATATCATGTTTATACAGTTTAAAGCATAATTTGAGAATTTTGACATGATGTTAACTGAACAGGACCTAGGGTTTTGGAACTTCAAGCATGTAGGAACATGATTCACATGGGATAAAAATATTAGCATAACTTAAATGCAAAACAAGGAGGAAACATGGATGGATTTCATAATTTACATAGAAGATGTTCATGAATTAGAGTAAAATACATACTTGAACCAAAATAAGAGTTTTTGGGCTCAATGGGTGAAATAAACCCATTGATGAATACCCCACATACCTCAATGGTTAAATTCTTGAATAGGGTTTGAACTTGAAAACTTGAACTCTTGAATTCTTTATTCTTGGGAAGGGGGAGGGTTTCTACGTGAGTTATTTTAATGATAATGAGTGAATAATGCCCTTTTTGGGGCTTTAATCCATCACTTGGGTGCTTGGGGGAAAGGGTAAATAACTAAAACACCCCTTGGGCTTTTACTTATGGATGCAAGAAACATACCCTCCATGCCGTGAGGCTAATACAGAGCCTAAGGTCCGCATCGGGCAATCACAGACTTTACTGTTTCTCACGAAAATGGTCATAACTTTTTGCTCGAGTAGTGGATTAAGGCAAAATTGGTATCGTTGCAGAGATAATTAAATTATCTACAATTTTGTGGTTCTTGTAATGAAAAATTCCACATATGTTAAAAGTTATACATGTTCAAATTTTATCCTTGTAGAATCAAATACCAAAATTTGGCCGAACCAAAGGCTCTTAGCTCAATTGCTCTAAGTGATTCCTATGAACATTTTTCACCTAATAAGCACTATTCACACTAGGATAATGGTCATGATACATGTATTCAAATACAAATCATAGGATTTGAGTTTACACACTTAGGAATGATGGTTTGATTTCTATCTCAAAAATACGGGGTGTTATAATCACTAATAATAGCACATGGAGTGCCAAACCAAGAAAAGATGTTCTTTTTCAAGAATGTGGTAACACTTTGACCTTATTATTGGGAAGTGCAACCACCTCCACCCATTTAGAAACATAGTCGACTGCCACTAGTATATCCTTCGTCCTATAAGAACTCGCAAATATACCTATGAAATCAATTCTCCACAAATCAAACAACTCTAACACCAAGATAGGTGTCACATGGAGCTCATGTTTCAATAAAATATGTCCTTGCCAATTATACCAATAACAGGCCTGAGCATAATCATGAGTATATTTGTAAATAGTTAGCCAATAGTAACCTCACTACAGAATTGTGTGGGATGTACGGGTGCCGCCATGATGATCCCAATTGATGATGAATGACAGGCCCCAAGAATTCTCATCATCTCTACCTCGGTAATACATCTATGAATAACTCCATCTACATGCACCCAAAATAGATGACTCATCCCAAAAGAACTTTCATACCTTGTGCATAAATTATTTACGCTGTTGAAATAAGAAGTCTTTTAAGACAAAGTCACTGGCCAAATAAATTGGGGGATTAAATCTTGTAATGTCGCCAAGAACTGCTCATCTAGAAAAGTATCATCAATTTTAAGCTCATTTCCTAATTTCAGCATGGCCTCCTCATCAAGACGAGATACGTGGTCTGCAGCCTGATTTTTAGTGCCCTTTTAGTCTTTCACGTGAAAGTTAAATTCATATAACTATAGTACCCAATAAATCAACCTCGGCTTAGAATATTTCTTTGACATAAGTACCTCAAAGTTACATGATTAGTATGAACAAGGACTTTGACCCCAATCAAATAGGGCTAGAATTTCTCAAAAGCAAACATCACTATAAGTAATCCTGCACAGTAACTATATAATTTATCTGTGTGAGCTTGAGAGCTTTTCTGGCATAGTAGATTAGGTGAAGAATGTTCTCACATCATTGTCCTAGGACAGCTCCTAAAGCCACACCTTTAGCATTGGAAATCACCTCAAAAGTCAAGGACCAATCTGGAGACACAATAATAGGAGTTGAGATCAACCGCTCCTTAAGGCACTCAAAGGCCTTGAGACAAGCATTGTGAAATACCAACTTTACCTCCTTCTCTTAAATCTTGCATTGGATTAGCAATTTTAGAGAAGTCCTTGATGAACCTCCTATAGAACCCAACATCACCCAAGAAACTTCTAATACTTTTAACTGAAATAGGTGGAAGCAATTTTTGAATCACCTCAATCTTTGTCCAGTCAACAGTTATACCCTTTTTTGAAATCTTGTTCCGCAAGATTATACCCTCTTTTACCATGAAGTGAGACTTCTCCCAATTCAACACCAAGTTGCACTGCTCACATCTCTTAAGTAGATTGTCCAAATAGGCTAGACAATTACCAAATGACTCTTCAATAACCAAAAATCCATCCATAAACACCTTTATTGTGCCCTCTACTATATCAGGAAATATTGACATCATACAACACTAAAAGGTGGTGAAAGAATTAGAAAGTCCAAACGACATCCTCTTGAATGCAAAAGTACCATATGGGCATGTAAAAGTAGTCTTCTCTTTGTCTTCAGGGGAAATAGAAATATGATTATAACCTAAATAAACATCATGAAAATAGTAGCACACTCTCTACCTATAAGTCTGTATAGCATCTGATCCATGAATTGCATAGCAAAATGGTCCTTTTTTTTCCAACTATACAACTTTCAATAATCCATGCACACTCTCTATCCAGTAACCGATCTTATGGAACTAAGTCATTTTTCTCATTTGGGACCATAGTGATCCCACCCTTTTTAGGTATACATTGAATCGGGCTCACCCATTTGCTTTTTGTAATAAGATAAACCACGCCTCTATCTGACCACTTTATAATACCTGTCTTCTCCACATCTAGCATAGGTGGGTTAAAATGATGCTTGTTCTTGATGTTGGGTACATAATTCGATTCAAGCTGAATTTTATGAGTACAAATCCCAGATAGAATCCTTACAATATTTGCAATAGTCCATCCGATAGCCCTTTTAAATATTTACAATACTAAAATCAATGCCTTAACTTGTATATCTAATAAATCAACAGCAATAATGATTGGCTAGGTATTGTTACCCCCAAAGATGCGTATCATAAGTAAGAAGGGAGGTCCTTCAATTCCAAGACCGATGGATTTTCAATAGATGGTCGAGCTGGTAGATTTTCTCTATTCTTCAAGTCAATATCTTATATTTTTGGTGCATAAGAATAAGACCTCTACTATAGAGTGTTCTCACATCTCATCATACTCCTCGATACCATCCCTATCAAAGTTCATGATCACAAGTACTAATGGCTCAACACCAAGTCTCTTCTCAATAGGTACAGTCAATGCTTCTACATCAACAGTATCTATCACAATCACCATTCTCATATCATTTTTCTACCGCATTGATTGACCCATATTAAAAGTAACTTGTTCATCATTGAGCCTGAATGTTATGTGTCCCATATCCACGTACACAAATGCCCTGCTCTTGGCTAAGAAAGGCCTTCCTAAGATAATATAAACATTTAAATCCACCTCACAGTCAAGGATCACAAAATTAGCTAGGAATATGAAGGAAGATACCTTCACCAAAACATCACACAATATACCAATCAATTTCTTCATAGTTCAGTTAGCTATCAATAATATCATTGAGGTTGGCTTAGGTGTTCCTGACCCCTATTTCTTGTAAACCACTAGCGGCATCAGATCTATATGAGCTCCCAAGTCACACAATGCTCATGCAAAATTTAGAGACATAATAGTGCAAGAAATAGTGAAAGCTCTGGGGTCCTCTTTGTTCACAACCAAAGATCGAGAAGCAATAACACTATAATGGTGCGTATTATCAGCGGGCTCAAAAATTATCTTCTGCTTCTTAGTAATTAAATATTTCATAAACTTTGAATACACATGTATCTTCTCTAATTTTTTCATAAAAGGAATAGTACCAGACAATTTCTTCAACATTGATATTAACTTCTAATACTTTTATTCCTCTTGCTTCTTCTTCAATCTATGAGGGAAAAGTAGGGGAGGTTGTGGAATGGTCTTCACTACAGGATTGACTTCCTCCCTTGTATGTTTATCCTTTCCAAATCATTTATCCATACCCATTGATTTTTTATATGACTCACTACTAGACACCAATTTTTCATGTTCTACTTGGTGTGCATCATTAATATCAACAACATTATCTCATACCTCATCAACTATAGGAATAGGGGATCACTAGTTGCCTTTACACTTTGAGTGGTGATGGAAAAGTAGTGATTGTCGTTCTTCAAATTCTGTATAGTGTTACTCAAAAGAATGCTCGATTATAACTGATTCAAAGTAGCTGATATTTGACCAAACTACTGCTCAAGCTTTTTAATCGTGATAACATGCAATTCTGCCTTCTGGCTCATTCCAAAAATATCTTAATCTCCTTAAGGCAACTCTCTTAATTCTCTTAACTCTTAACTATCTTAGTAAGCAATGCTTCCATTCTCAAATCAGTATCATTATTCCTCGATAGAACATATGCACCACTCTTCTTCTTGTAGTCAGTATTTTACCTCTAATCACTATCACTATCTCTCTCTCTGTATCTGTTGATACTTATATCTGTAGCTATATTAATTTCAACCTCGATTCACTTGCCTTGAGTTCCAAAAGTCCTGATTGGACCCTTGGCTATTGGCTTGGAAATTTGTTATCTCTCGATCCAGGTACTTTATTTCCTTTTCAATATCAGAGTCATACAACCTAGGAGCTTTACCTTATGTGCCTAGAATATTAACCTTTTTTCAATTCATAGATTCGAATTGCTTGGTGGGTAACCTAATCTCCAACCTCAACTATGCAACCCTTTGAGCTACTCTGTCATCTATAATTCTCTACTCACTAGAAGAACCAATAACATAGGTACTGGATCCTCTATCTACCTCCTGATTATGCCATACTCAGTTTGTATTAGAGACCCAATCTAATATTTCCCTAATTAACTCCTAATTAAGGCTTATGAAAGCCCCACCAGTAATATTATCAACAACAGCTTTGGTATTGCCATTAAGGGCCCTATAGAATATCTAAGGCAAATTTCTCCCTGAAATTATGTGATTGAGCACCAGCATCAACTTCTTCTTGAACCTCAACCATGTCTCATACAATGGTTCTGAAGGCAACTGCCTAAAATTATAAATCTCATCCTTCAATTGCAGTATTCAAGAAGGTGGGAAAATTAGTCCAAGAACTATTTTTTCAACTTATTCCAATTAGTGATGGACCCACAAGGTAGCTCCCTTAACAATAATGTCACTTCTCTAAAAAAAGAGAATGGGAACAACCCGAGTCTTAAAGCTTCTTGACTCACCCAAGGTAAATTATACAAAGTGCAATTACCAATAGAATTCATGATGTGCATATTGGCTTCATCAATCGGCAGACCAGAAAACACATCCTTCAAATTCAACAACTCGATCATAGCACTCATAATATCAAACTTTACTGCCTGTGGTAACTTAGGAGGGATGGTAAAACATGTTTCAATAAACTTAATGTACCCCAAATCTTTCTCTGAATTATTAGATGATGGAAGGAATGGAAAAGATAGGGTACTTGAGATCTATCTTTTCTAGCTTTATCGAGTTCTACTTGACCTTATTCTTCCTGTCTCACTCTTTCCTCTTGAGTTGCACAATAAGGAGAAGCATCCCTTATTGCAATCTCTTTGGCCAATAACTATGCAGTTGTTTGTGTGGCTGTGTCTTTAACACCTTGTGTAGGTGGATGAATTCGATTTGCATCATTATGAACCCAATGCTCCTTCTCTTTTACCTTATGATTTTATCATAAGGTCCACTCCAACTTAATATAAAGTGGGATCAAGGGATTTTCTTGACTCTGAGTACTGGGCATATAATGGTGCACACCTAAAAATAGTAGACAAACGAAACCCAACAACCTTAACAAATTCAATAAACAAATAAGTAATCATATTCCCCAATAATGCTGTTAAAATTTA
Source organism: Capsicum annuum (assembly GCF_002878395.1). Classification (NCBI taxonomy): domain Eukaryota; kingdom Viridiplantae; phylum Streptophyta; class Magnoliopsida; order Solanales; family Solanaceae; genus Capsicum; species Capsicum annuum. The sequence continues at coordinate 108,193,560 of NC_061122.1, read as the reverse complement.
ATATCGCCCAAATTATACCTGAAAGAAATATAATGTGGTCACTTTTAAATATATAACCCAACAAAAGTTGGGTTCAAACCCACAGGGAATAGGCCAAATATATATCGCGAACTTGCTAAAGTAGCCAAAAAATACAACAAAATAAATTGAGAGATTTTGTGAGAACAATACTAAAGTAACAAATGTTAATCGCTTTAGGTTAAATCAATATGAGATGAATACTAGGATTGTGTTTCCCCTGATATCTTAATTTCGTAGACTTATCTTGCTCTGTCAAACTATTATAATACCTTACGTGTAGGGTCTAACAAATTATGTATCACAAAATGTCTTGTGAATGCCTTTGGTAAGTACCTTTTGAGTCTCAGAGTGTTGCCTTACTAACCCTTATCCTGGATCCCAGATTAACTATTAAATTTTGACTATCAAGCTAATTAGATGGGGTATGATAACTTTAAATTACTATTGCGGTCTTCTTTTCCTAATCTCTACCTCTTTGTTGGAGTAAGTATTGAACACAGGTATGTTCTGAACTTCTGCAGTTGTTAAGAAAGCAATCACACCGAAAAAGATCACAATAATTCTAGAATATTGATCAATGCTTTCTTTTATAAATTCAATGGATGCACTTTCTCTACTTCGTTATTCCATTAGGCTACCCACAACCCTAGTTAGCCGATTTAGTCGCTCATGTTTGCAAGAACATCCATTGAATTTATAAAAGAAAGCATTCGAATAATCTTACAATTATTGAAGAATAAAACTAGACTCTCGAATTAAAATTCAACCCTAAAAACCATGGACAAAGGATTCCAAGATCAAAAGCCAAATCATAGAATTAATATATTGTTGTGAATGTAAAGAGTGCGTAAACTAAAACAAAACATCAAACAGGTATTTATAGTTTCATAAAATAACCTAAAAATCCTAATTAAAATAAAATAGGAAAATAAGGTCGGCAGTGGCTACGCCTCAAGCAACAAGTCATTCAGACTGACGATGACTCATTTTCAGGTCTATTTCTTGTCTTCTGCACTCTTTGGTAAAGACTCGTCATGTCTCCCTATGAGTCATAGGCCAAACTCGTAGCCTCCTTATTAGATTTTTAGCTTTCAAATATTTTCTATAATTGCAAAGAATGGTCGTCATGATGAGCCATAATCAGCTCTAATGACTCGTTACCAGCCTTGTCATCACTAGGCTCCAACTTGTATACTTTTAGGAGTTTAGCTAACTTTTGCTCAGAATGATATTCCCTATGACCTATAGTCAATCCCTATGAGTCATAGCTAATGTCAAATTTATCTTCCTTCTTATATTTTTACTATCCATCATACGATTTGGATGATAAGTCATAGCTTCACCCACTGACTCATTGTCCAAGTAAAGACTTCACTTTTTAGAGATTTTTTTAAATTTTATTCCACTCATTTGCAACCCTGTTTTCCTACAAAATAAACACAAAAACATATCATATCTTTTAAAAAAAAACTAAGTACTTTCATAATTTCCAATTTGCATCAAAAGTGCCATGAAACTATGACACATCACTTATCACCATCATGGGTTGTCATAGGGTGTAAAAAGGGAAACACTTGTATATCCATTAGCTCTAACAGGGGAAGCTCCTGGTTGAGGACTATGCAATTGAACATGATCTTCATGGTCTTCCACATTCATGTGAGAATGTGGTCTCGGGATTACCTCCTCTTCTGTTCGTATCAAGAGCTCTGCAGAGCATATCATAGTCCTGGCATTGGAAGGTAGGGATACAAAGATGGAAGGGGGTACTCTATATATCTCCTAACCACACCAAGGTCTTCCTCCAAGAAGTAGTGACATAACCCGAACCAGGGCCTTATCGTAATGGGCATCCCAAGTCCAACCAGGATCGAGGACCACCCCTATTACCCAACCCAACCTCCAAATACGCATACCATGAGTTGGATAAATTCCAAATATATAACAAGGTAGATTTTATTACAATTACAGACTCTAAGATATGTCTATAACTGTGATCAACCAAAAAAAGTCCAACCATCCAAGGCCAACCAGCAACCATAACCAAACAAATATAAAAAAACAAAGTTCTTGTTCATAACATAACAAAAAAGGATGGAACAACCATAAATTTTATCAAACGGTACCATCCCCAATACCAACGAAAACACCAATACCGACACCACCCATTCCAGCTCATAGTAGTCCCACAAATCCTCTAACTAAAGAAAAAGCAATAGCTGGTTGGGACATGCCCCCAACCATAGCCAAAACCAATACCCATAAAATAACCGAAATCTGTAAAGACATCTATTATATGAAATAGATCCTTCTAGAATATGGAAGGTCACCACTTCAATCTAATAGCTGATCCCGAATCCAATCACTAAGAAGGAGGGGAGTATAATGGTTGATCCCTGCATCACATGGGGATACAATCGCCCGAAGATGGGTTAATGGGTGAACTCTAGAAAGTAAACATGATAAGGATAAAATAATGCAAACCTTTAAAACCAAGTAAAACAACTCTATGCATTCATAACAATACATACATATAAATATATATAACCATGCTGGGATGAGGAAATCAGGTTTAGCATGCATTTAAAACCATAATCCTGGGTATGTATAGCTTACCTGTCATAATACACCAACGGGATATATGGGTGCAGTGTCATCCCTGGATGAGACCCGATGTATATAGCCACACGAACCAGAGATACCATAGGAGTAGGGGATTTCTGTGTAGCCTTCGTGCTCTATGATATATATATATATACAAGTGTTAGGGGATTCCGGTGTGCCCCTCAAGTATAGGGTCGCCATGCCCAATCCTTATGTCAACAAACATAAGTTTCTAGTATCCATCCTTGAGACTCAAACCTTCACGGATAGCTATCACACCTCTCCATTATTGCCCAATTAAAACCATTAACACACAACCAACCCAGCATTCAATTTATTATTGACAAAGGCTATCATTAGTGGTATCGGCATACTGACTATAGCTTACATGCAATGTCCTTAGCAACCTTTTATGAATAAGATATTCCTATGTACCCATAGATTACATTATTGAGTTTACTTGGAGGATTCTCATGTACCCCATAAGTGTACCATTATTAAGTTTTCTTGGGGAATTCCCATATACCCCACAAGGATGTTTAATTAAACATAACCGTGACAACCAAACCTTACCATTTAACTATTCCAAACTATTTATGCCACTTAGGATTCCATTACCAAGTTATACAATGCAATAGTTCCATTAAAGTCCAGCAATATAGTAAAAGTATTCTTATAGGTATTTAATCAAACATATTGGGGGTATAGTATTTCTAAAAGCAAAACCAATTACCAATTAACCATTCCCATGCAACCAATTTTTCAAACCACCATTAAAGAATATAAATTCATCATTACAAACGTGGGAAAACCATAACCAAGCATTTATAACCAAAGCCCCCAACACATAATTGAAACCCCAAAACCATACAATAATTGAGCCATAAATATAATTCATAAAATATGCCTTTAGTTGGAACTAACAGTGAAGGAGAAGTATCTTTCCTTAGATTACGAATATGATGGAGAGAAATCACTCGTACAAGACCCAAATTGATCCCCTAGATGAAACCCTATCCTTTGTTAACCTAAGAGCCTTAGAGAGAATTGAAAGAGTTTCTAAGTGTTTAAGATTAGAATATTAGGGTAAATGATGTCCCAAAAGAGTTATAAGTCATGGGGCCTTAAGAGGTTAAGTGGGGAAATGTCCAAATTAACCCTACTAAAACTCTATAAAAATTCCGCAAGAGGGTACGACCACTCCATACCAATCATACCCCACTATACGAGTGGTACCCACCACTCATACCCTAGGCCTCCCCTTGGACCCCAACACTGTCCAACATATGATTATCCAAGCCAAATTATTTCGATTATACAACCTGTAGCCATGACCCGTACCCACCACATTATGGAAATAGTAGAGGATTTTGACACTATCCACCATACGAATGAATGGTGCGACTCATACCTGAACTTATGGATCATGGTAAGTCACTCGTACTCAGATCCATGTTAAGTTAGTAGGTTTCAAATTATATGATGGAAAAACAAAACCATATGAACCGTCACCCACCATAAGATTCATACCCACCCAAGTCGTACCCACACCAAAAACTAATCCAACCAACCAGTCAACACTAGTTAGCATACGACCAAGACCATAACAACCCTACCCCATCGTATGACTAGTACCCCTAGTCGTATGATGTCCTGAAACTAAAAATTCAAGAATTTTCAAAGGTTCCAAAACCTAGGGTGTTTGAGTCTCCCCTATTAGAATCATTTTTCCCCGAATGATGGGTAGGATAAGAACAAGCATGAGTCATTGCATATTCAAATATCAATCTAGCCATTGACAAAGTTAGAAAACAAAGATGTGATCAAAACACATACCTTCCGCAAGAATATTCAGAGTAGAAAAAAAGTGCGGATACTTGGATTGCATGTCCTCTTCCACTTCCCAAATAGCCTCTTCCACCTTCTGCTTCAGCCATAGGACCTTAATCGAGGCCACATCCTTGTTCTAAAATTGATGAACCCACCGATCCAAGATCTCAATTGGGATCTTTTCATATGATAGAGAATCTGAGATACCCTATCCTTCCAGAGGAACAACCAAAGAAGGATCACTAAGACATTTTCTCAACATAGAGATAAGAAATGCCGAATGAATAGAGCTCAAACTAGAAGGCAACTCCAATTTATAAGCCACATTACCAACCCTTCACAAAATCACATAAGGACCAATATACTGGGGATTGGGCTTACCATTTTTCTCGAACTGCATTACTCCCTTCATGGAAGACACCTTTAGGAGTACCCTATCCCCAACCTCAAACTCCAAGTCCCTACACCTCACATCCGCATAAGACTTTGGGTAGCCTTAAGCCTATCCCAAATTATCTTTACCTTCTCCATAGCATGATAAACCAAATCCAGGCCAAACATATCTTCCTCATTAAGCTCGAACCATCCAATAGGAAATTTACACCACCTTTTAAACAATGCCTCAAAAGAGGCAATTCCAATGCTAGAATGATAGCTATTATTGTAAGCAAACTCTACAAGAGGTAATACATAACCCAAGTACCACCATAATCAACCACACATACATGAAGCAGATCTTCTAATGTCTAAATCATCCTTTCTGGTTACCCATCCATCTGAGAATGAAAAGTAGTAATCAGACTAACCTTAGTACCCAACCCCTTTTGAAATGACCTCAAAAAGTGAGATGAAAACTGTGTATCATGATCCGAGATAATTAAAACAGGTACCCATGCAGCTTCGCAATCTCATGAAGATATAACCTCCTATAATCCTTAGTCAAAAAATTAGCCCTCACTTGCAAGAACAAAGCAAACTTTGTTATCCTATGAAAGATGACCCAAATCAAATCCAATTGATTCCTAAACCCAAGAAGACCAGTAACAAAATTCATATTGATCACCTTCTCTTTTCATTCCATTAAATCCATTTCTTGATACAACTTACTAGGATTTATGTTCTCAACTTTTACCTTTTGAGAGACTAAACACTTGGCAAAAAAATTAGCCATATCCTTCTTCATACCATTCCACCAGTACATCTCCCTGAGTTCATGATACATTTTCATCAAATTAGGATAAAAAACATAGCATAATTTATTCACCTCGGCCAATACCCTTGCTCATAAACCATCGACGTCAGGAATACATAACCTCTCTTGGTACCACATTGTACCATCACCACTGATATGAAATACCATTACCTTTTTTCCAAATACATCACTCTTGATTTTCACCAAGATAGGATCTAGCATTCGCTTCTCCTTGATCTTTGTAACAAGGGACGATTAAACCACAT
>NC_061122.1:108157320-108184647 GCF_002878395.1 Capsicum annuum | reverse complement strand
CATTCGCTTCTCCTTGATCTTTGTAACAAGGGACGATTAAACCACATCCTGCACTATCATACTACCATTCTCAAAATCCAAAAGGCGAACTCTAAGATTTTCCAAGTAGTGAATATCTTTCACCAACTCCCGTCTCTCCTTACCCATATGAGCTAAACTCCCTATGGACAACCTGCTAAGAGCATAAGCAACAACATTATCCATACCTAGATGATAGTGAACACTCATGTTAAAGTCCTTGAGAAGCTCAAGCCATCAACTCTTCCTAAGATTAAGATCTTTATGAGTGAACACATACTGTAGACTCTTGTGGTTAGAAAAGATATCCACGTACATTCCATACAAATAGTGCCACCATATTTTTAATGCAAACACCACAGCGAACAATTTTGAATCATAAGTAGGATAATTCCTCTCATTCACTTTCAACTACCTAGAGAAATAGGTAATCACCTTACCATGTTTCATTAAAACACAACAAAGTCCCACCTGAGATACATCACAGTAAACCACAAACCCCTACTTCTTCTTTGGCCCCTTACCACCATCTCTACCACTTTGCTGCTGTCCACTCTGCTCAGAGAACCTAAACTTCTTAACCTGCTTTTCCCCTATCTAATCCTGCTTTTTTTCCCCTTCACTTATTGCATATAAACAACTAACCTAAAGATATTCATATCCTTGTCAGCAATGTAGTTTTGCTTTCAAGGATCAAATCCTGAGATAGTCTTAAAGTGAACTTTCTTATTTTAGCCCTCATATTAGACACCATTTTTGGAGCATACCATGGAAGCTAGTGAAATTTCAAGGCATACTCCTTGACCGACATCTTCCCTTATTTTAGATTAACAAATTCCTCTGCTTTTTCTTCCCTCAACTCTTGAGGAAAGAAGCTTTCCAAAAAAGCATTAGAAAAAGTCTCCTATAGAGAACAATCATCAACCTCACCCCTGGCCTGATCCCATTCCTTGTACTATTGGTATGCAATATCATTGAGCTGATAAGTTGCAAACGCCACCCCTTCCACATTTGTTGTATGCATAATCTTAAAAATATTTTCCATCTCATCTAGAAAACCCTGAGAATTCTCCTAAACCTTTACCCCAATAAAGGTTAAAAGACTCATCTTTATGAATTTGCCAACCCTTATGGCCTCATAGGATGGATTACCAGATATACCATATTCAACCTGGGATGCTACCAAATGAGCAATCATATAAATCGACTGACGAAACTCAACAACATTATATTAGCCTAAGGAGGACTAGAACAAACTAATGGAACTTCAGAAATAATAGGGACTGGACCTCAAGACTAAGTATGGTTCCAGAGGAGTTTTTAGGAACATCAAATCATCGATGCATGATCTAAAAGGTGAAAAAATAGAATTATAGAAGATTCCAAGGTTCAAACCCCAAGCTTGAAAATAGAACACAACAAAAAGAAATATTTCTTAAATGCCTTATAGCCTCTCCCTTATGAGTGTGGAACACTACCAATTATATCTTACCTTATATTACTAAGATAAAGGAGAGAAATCACTCGTAAAAGCCCTAAATTGATCCTCTAGATAAAACCCTAGCCTTTTTTTACCCAAGAGCCTTAGAGAGAATTTGGGAGAGCTTCTAAGTGTTTAAGATTAGAATATAAGGGTAAATAATATCCCAAAAGAGTTATAAGTCATGGGGCCTTAAGAGGTTAAGTGGGGAAATATCCAGATTACCCTTGCTTAAACTGTATGAAAATTCCACAACATAGTTTGACTACCCCATACCTATTGTACCCCACCATATGAGTGGTACCCACCACTCATACTCTAGGCCTCTCTTTAGACCCCAACAATATCAAATATACAATAATCAAATCAAGTCGTATTTGATTGTATGACTTGTGCTCTTGACCCATACCTACCACAGAATAGAAATCAAAGAGGAATGTGACACTATCCACCATACAAGTAAATGGTGTGCTTTTAGTAAGCCACTTATACTCAGATCCAAGTTAAGTTACTAAGTTTTAAATTAAGTGATGGAAAAACAAAACCATACAAAGCGTCTCACACCATATAATTTGTACCCACCCAATTCATACCCAAACCATAAAGCATTCCAACCTACCAACCAACACTGGTTAGCATACAACTAAGACCATACCAATCATACCCCATTATATGACTTGTACCTCCTAGTTGTATGATATCCAGAAACCAAAAATCAAGGAATTTTCTAAGGTTTCAAAGCCGAGGGTATTTCAGGTGATTAGAAATTTAGGATTAGGGATGAGGATGGGACTAAAAGGGCGTCATTATCATCTTGGTCATTGCCCTCCTTTACAGGTCAACTTCTTTCACTTAGACATTACCACCTTTACATGAAGGGGTAAAAGGGGATGTCCATATCCACCTCAATGTCAAAAACCTCCTTAAATACCCTAGTATACCATCATAATGTAGAAACCCAATCGAGAAGGTAGGCGACCTTCTTGCTTCCCTAGTAAAAAATTTTCCACTCTATCATAACTTATGCCCCCACATTTTGTGTGATTAATTATATAGTGTACACCACCATTAGAACCCAAAAATAGGTCATATTAGAGAGGTTGCTCGATAAATAAATCCTCAATGAAAGTAGATTTAGCCACCTCCTCGTATCAGCTGAGAAGAAAGTGCTTGTAATGACCTCAGTTATAGGACAGTAGGCCTGGTCCCTAAAATTCTCTGCAACTAGAGTGTCATACAACCACCACATATCCATCACTTGGGCCTTAGATAAGTACCCTATATTTGAGATATTTGATACCCCAAGCACTTTATTAGTAATTTGAATACCTATATGGATATCCCCTTCTTTAACATAGATAGTAAGGCTAGGATCATCCCAAAGTACAATATGGAGTATGTCCTAAAAATCCTTAACCAAGCTTGAGACCACAGAATAAGGAGAAATCTCCAGCAAGACCCTAAACACTTGGATCCAATTATATAATGAGGGTGACTTCTCCTCCACTACTCTCATAAAAAGTCCCTCTCATAGCAGAACTCTGTCCTTCTGTACTACTAATCTCATTTTCGACTGGTCTCATCGGGGAATCTTTCTAGGCTGGAATAGAAGCATTCTTTATGTTATTAGCCATTAGGAGTTTTTTGATATGCAAACATAACAAAATTATGTTAGATCTCAAAAAGTGTTAAGGAATTGCAATTTCTATGAAAAGTCAATCCCTTAGCCTATTTGGAAGGCTACTATTTGTAGCCTCCCTCTATAGTAAGTGATATACTGGTATGGTGATATTGCTTTAGTGGGAATTTTTATACTATAGTAGGGTCTCTATAGCGGTACAAGGAACCAATAGATACTTTCATCATCCCTAGCGGTTCAAGAAGTGCAACAATGGCACCTCTCAACAAAAAGTTCTATTTTTAGCATTCTACTTCAGATCATTGATTCTAAAGTATCCTAATACTAGTTTATACTAAAATTTGGGTAGATTAACTCCTAAAACATGCCAAAATCATCAAAACCAAATTAATCACAGCCCTTTACATTTTTTATAATTTTGATCCCATTTTGTCTATGAACTCTATAATTCATAGGCCCAAAATGCTATGAAAGTGTTGTAATATAAGGAAAGCAATCCTATTTTTAAAATTCATTAAAATCAGCCCTAATTATAAAATAACAAAAATAATCCCATAACCTAGCCTTTATCTATGAGTTCAAGCATAAAACTAGCAAAAGTATGTATAAGGAAGTAAATAGAGTAAGGACATCAATCATTACCTTAATTTCGATGACCATAGCAAAGTGATAGGGAATATGAGGGGTGTTTTTTAAGTGAAAGTGGGACAAATAGGTGAGAAACCCATTTATCACCCTTTAAAACCTGTTAGCCCCACTATAGTGGCCTTTTCCTACTATAGTGATGCCACTAACGAGAATATTCTCACTATTGTGGGATCCCATCCCTTATGTTGTGGAATTTTTTTTTCATTTTTTGTATTTGAATTCTTTTATTCTAGTGTATTTATGAGACCTTGGACACCTTGGGTGCTTAGGAGATATTATGCACTATTAGTCTCATGCAATTCTTAAGAAAAGGGCTAATTGGAGAGGTATCAAGGTCACAATTTAAAATTTTAATACACCAAGGAAAAATAGAATTTTTGGTTTTTGTGTATCATCTACAATTATGTCTTTGCAGTAAGGGTGTAAGGTCGAATTCGCATTGAAAATAATTTTTCTCTTATAATGATTGTTCGAGGGTTAGAACAATAGGAAAATTGGTGTCTATAGTAATGACCTATTTCATCATTATTTAAAAACTCCTTACCAAAATTAAAAGTTTTGGAAAGTTTTAATAATATTATCTGATATTATTATGGGATGATGCAACTTAAAATTATGGAATTTAAAATTTTGGATAGGGTTGATGTCCTCTCGCTATAGCAGAATTTTCTCGCTATAGCAATATTGTGATAGTGGTTGGTAGGCTACTAAGTAGGATAAGGGGACCAAAAACCCCAAGTATAAATTTTTATATTCTGTTTTCCCCTCCTCAATTGTAAAAAGATTAGGTTTATTCAAAAACCTTTTAAGTGTTATCACATGGCTTGGGAGCAATGAGAGAAAGTATTTATGCATTAATGGGGTAAAACCTATGGTATCATTCTGTAATTCACGTTAGAAGTCATTTTTACAGAATCAAAATATCATATTCATACCTCTGCTGTAGCTGTTTGTCATCTAGGTAGGCTAGATTTAAGTGAGTAGTTTAGACCAGGGTTACAAAGCATAGGCATAACATTGATTGATGACAGTCAGCATGCTTAGGAATTTGGGCATAGAGTTTGGAAGGTAAAATAGATATAAACCTTGTTAATGAAGGGTAATATTTTCTATTATGTTTCATTTATAAAATTATCCATGACATTATGTGTTTACCTTATTGTTATTCATCCTGTTGATTAATAACTATGTTACACCTGAAATTTGGGTTAAATTAACTGAATGAATATTCATTAAGGGTGGTTAATGTTGGTTGATCAAAAGAATCTATGGTGGTAACAAGAGGAATGGGAATTAGTAATGTAGAAAACTGTCAGGATGAACAGATGGGGAAGGAGAGGGGTCATAACCCACAGTTGTTCGTACAAATTATAGTTAATGGTTTTATTGTAGTTGAAACTCTATTTGTGTTGTGTGTGCATGATAATTAATTATTAGTAGTATTTATAGAGCATGTTCAAGGAAATTGAATAATAGTTTGATATCTAAGTGTTAATCTCAGACAATGAACTTACATTAAAATTTGTTAGTTCTTATAAGTGTTTGATTTTATTATCATTGTAATTGTCATTTTTTTAATATTTTTCATTATTGATCTCTATGGTATCGGTTGAGTTAAGGTTGATAGACACTTGATGTTAAGGATTTAGTACATGGTAAAGAGCTCACCCCTATAGGTCATGACTAGGGGGCACATGCATAAGAACCTTAGCTTATGTGTACTAGGTACATATAAGTGTGTGATGTGTGAGTTGATGCTAACATATTTGAGGCTGTTAACTGAGAATAATTGCAAAGTCTTCAGAAACTTTTGTCATTTTTGATTATTTTATCTTTGATTTTACAGTAGAACCTAAGATGCTAGAGAACCAACAAGGATGGAAACAAAAGAGTTGAAATCTGAAGCGAAAAGAAGACAAGTGTGTCTAAAGACATTCCTGATAAGTCATCATACCTATGATAATTTATCATCTTCATTGTTAGCCTTAGATAAAGAATGGACTTGAGTTGAGAGTTATGATGATATTTTGTGATAAACCGTCAAAGAGCTGATAGGTTAAAAAAATTAGTGTCAGCCGATGGCAGAATATGAGAGCTGAGGTAGAGACATGATGACATTTGTGATAAGTCATCAAGGAGATGATAGGTTGTCAAAATCGTCATCATTCTAAAGTAGCGAATACCAAAAGCAAAGAGGAGTCCACGACATTTGTGATAAGTCGTCAACCTCTTGATAGGGCGTCACAGATGGCGTCACCTGTCCAACGAATTTCTGAACTTTATTATTTTGTTTCCATAATTAGGGTAAGCTATTTAAAGCATTATTTAGGGTTTCCTTAAGGGTTCTGAACCTGTGTTTTGAGACACATATTTTTGTTATTTTCTCTCTCTAGTTTCATTGCTTGAAAAAGCAATTACTTTGAAGAGATTTTAATCATTAATTTAGGATTCATATTGTGATCTAATATGAGAATCACTAGTTATTATTCATCTTGTGGTAAGTTTATATTTCAAATTATGAATTCATCTAGTTGTTTCAATCATTAAATCATGAGTGGCTAAACCCTTTAACCTGAATTATGGGATCTAGGGTTAAGTCTTGATATGGTGATAAGTGTTCAAGATTTGAAAGGTAATAGGACTCCTTGATAATTTCGAGGTTTTAATTATCGTCTATTGGTTGCAAATGATACATAACACCTGCTTTGATTTGCTTGAGAACGAAATCAAATATAATGGGAAGTAAATTATCAACAGGGACTTGGAAACACTAAACTTCCATTTAATAATCAATGCTGTAAAAAGGTAGATTAACCTTAGGTGAAGTCTGGTTAACAAATATAAATTCCTAAGTTCGAGAGGATTAGGAAATTAAATGTTTATGTAGGTCGAAAGACATTTAGGCATAACCTTGATAAAGATAACTTGTTGTCCTACCTACTATGAGAATCTTGAACCACTATTAGCATCTGTCAAGTATCAAAACCCCTACTTAACATAATTCTTGTTTTTCCATGAACTTTTGATGACAAACACTGAAGCTAAAGTGACTAATAATTATTTGTTAAACTCAAAACCCCCAACTTTAGCAAACATCCAACTATCAGTTGATTAACTCTCAAATGACTTAAGTTCACACCATATTCCCTGTGGGATTCAACCCAACCTAGTTGGGTTATATATTGACAACAATCGCTTACATTCTCATTAGAGAGGTATAGTTTGAGCATTATCAAAAATAGTATCGCTGGGGAATACGGTTGTACACTGAAGTTTTTGTGTGCTAATTGACTGTTAGTCAAGTTTCCTAGGTTTACGTTTATTTGTTATTTTTGTTAATATAGGATCTTTCTAGTGTATTCCCAGAACCAGATGTTGCAGATAACCATTATTACCACTTAATTCAAAACCGCAACAAATTGGTAGAATGGCAGACCAGTAAGAGGTTGATAGATTAGCAGCCTTAGCTAGAGCTCAGGTGAATATGCAAAATGTTGGTCAACAAGCACGACATCCAAATCCTGATGATGAAGATTTGGGAGACGAGGAGTTTCTAAATCTTGGTAACCCAAGGCGTACTGAGCAGGTAGCTGCACCAGTATAACTTAATGTTAACAGAAACCATCCATTTTGAGAAAGGTCAGAATACCAGCCGGTCCAGTGTGACTTCAATGATGATGATGATGGAATGGACAGATTAGGTGCAACGAGAGCAATCATTCCTCCACCGTTGGCACCTGGGGCAAAATTCAACATTACTAGTACTATGATTCAACTCCTCAATCTGAAGGAGTTGTTTGGTGGCCTTACTGGGGATGACCTAAACTTGCATCTGGTGAATTTTGTCACCATCTATAAATCTTTGATAACCCAGGAGTGGGCCAGAATTCTATCCGGTTGAGATTGTTTCTGTTGTCTCTATCTGGGGAGGCAACATTGTGGCTTAATGAGCTGACACCCGATTCTTTAACCAACTGGAGGCAGTTAAAAGGAGCTTTTCTAGAAAGATTTTTTTGTCCTCTCAGGAGGGTACAGTTGAGGGATGCGATTAGCAACTTTAGGCAGCTCCCGACTAAAACCTTGCATGAAACTTGGGAGAGATTCAAGAAAATCTAACACAGTGTCTGAACCATAATCTGCTGGATATACACTTAATGGAGAGTTTATATAGGGATCTTAACTCTGTTACAAAGCCAATTGTAGATAATGCTGCTACTGGTTCATTTGTTGATCTTACATTCCCAGAGGCTTCAGTAATGCTAGAGAGAATGACCAATAAGAGTCAGGCATGGCATATTAGAGACTCTATGGTAGTTGGCCCCACTATTTCTGGGGGTATGACTGCAGAACAATACAGACAAGATGAGGAGCGTTACCAAGACATGTCTTAACTAAAAACATAGATGGATTTACTAACCAATCACTTGCTATCAGACAAAACTGAGAAGGTAAAAGCTGTGGGGTCTCAAGATAGAGTGGATGATGAAGCAGAAAAAGAGGTGAACTACGTTAATAATCAAGGGGTTTCTGAGGCAATGGCCAAGGGAATCAAGGTTGAAATTATTATTATAATACTCATTATAAAGATAAGGAGCAGTGAAATTAGAGAAACAATAATGATAGGAGCGGGCTCCATGTCCCTCCTGGAAATCGTGAGGCTGCTACAATAAGTTCTAAAAAGATGTCCATAGAAGACATGATGGCTAAGTTTCTAAAGGAAGTAGAGGCTATCAACTTTGGTGTGACTACCATGAAGACTGATCTATCATCTATTAATCAGTTAGTAAACTCGCACTCCATCGCAATCAAATATTTGGAGTAGCAGATGAGCCAACTTTCTGCAGCATTTAACCAGAGAAAGAGTGGAATTTTTCCAAGTGATACGGTCTAAAATCCATAAAATAATGGCTCATGTATGGAGATTACCACTAGAAGTGGTAGGATATTACCTAGCCCTTCTGTAGGTAAAAATGTATTAGATGAGGTAGTTGATGATGAACCCAATGAAGAATGTCCAATAGAGTCTGAGAAGCTGGATCATGTTGATGATGCTCCGGAGAAAGGGAAAGAGAAGGACAAAGATATAGTGTGGAAAACTCTTCCAAGTCCACCATCTCCCTTTTCATAATGATCGAAGAAAAAAATTAATGATGCAAAATTTAGCTAATTCATGGCAATGCTCAAACAATTGACGATGAATGTACTATTAGTGGAGGAACTTGAGCAAATGCCAAGATATTCAAGGTTTATGAAAGTTCTTGTCACGAAGAAACGGAAGGTTAGCCCTGAATAAGAGGAAAATTTTTTTCATTGTTGTGCCATCTCCACATGGTCTTTAGTGTAGAAAAAGGTTGACCCAGGAGCATTTACCATCCCGTTCACTATTGGGTCCTTGAATTTTACAAAAGAGCTATGTGATTTGGGAGCCAGTATAAACCTAATGGCACTTGATGTGACTAAGAAATAGGGTTTGGGGAATCCTACTCGGACAAACATACGGTTGGTGATGGCAGATAGGTCTGCAAAGCGGCTAGTAGGCATATTACATAATGTCTTGATAAAGGTGGGCAACTTTATTCTGCCTGCTAATTTTGTTGTCCAAGACTGTGTGGTATACTTTGAAGTGCCCATCATCCTAGGTAGACCATTCCTTGCAACTGGGAGAGTGATAGTAGACATAGAGATGAATGAACTGAATTTCAAGCTCAATGACAAGCAATCAAGATTCAAAATACACTCATCCATGACACCAACAAAAGAGATAAGTGTTTTAACAATCATGGACATATTCTACGAAGATGGTAAAGAGGTATCAGGAGGTTGTCATAGTGAAGTCTGAGTAGTGAAGATAACCAAGTCATGCCATGACGTTAAATTAGGCGCTACATGAGAGGAAATCCATGATCATCATGATTGATCTACCTAGGTATACCCTAATTCTTAGTCCAATTTTTCTTTGATTTTAAGTTGAGGGTTTAGGGTAAAATTATTGTTATAAAATTTTGTAGTCAACTAAGAGAAATACTAGTACTTGAGGTAGTTAACCTATTTTTATGATTTTTGAGCACCTCTCCAATGAACTGAGTATTTAACTATGTGAATTGTATCTGATTGTGATCACTGTGCATCTTTGTATGGCATTAGTTTTAGTGATGCAGTTATCATTGCTAAACAACTACATGAACTGAATGAGTAGTAGCTTATTATATACTTGTGTGCCAAGTGCGAGTGAGATCTTACTCACTTTCCGTTGTATGTTGAAATCCAGAACTTACCCGGTTAGTCTTACCTTGGTTGAAGGATAGGGTTTAGGAAAGGATCATTGACCGTTTTGATATTAGCTCACTTTTATCCTAAATAACCTTCCCTGTATGTAGAATATCCCTTGATCCCTGCTTTGAGCCTGAATAGCCTATTTATTTTTATTACACCTATCACTTTTCCAGTTTATATCATAATGAACCTGTTTTTGCCCTTATCCTCCTTGGATACTTTGCACCTTGACTTAGTCAAATGACCTAAGTTGAGGGTGGCTATCATAGGGGTGCATGATGTAAAATGAGTAGGAAGAAAGCTATAGTAATATAAAAGAATAAAAAGTTTAGTGCAGTAGAAAAGAGCAAGAAAAAGAAAAGTTGTGAATAAAAGTGATTGTAGAAAAGACCGCACCCATCCTGAATAAGTGTGATCAAGAAAAGAGAACAATAGAAAAAGGCTAATGAGTGAAATCCCAAAGATCTAGTGATGAAAATAAGGGAAAGCCTATGGAATTCGGCATACATTGATTGGAACTTCATTCTGAGAGTGAGTGTCTTCTAATTGTCCCCATGGTTATATATGTGATGTCTGATATGAGAACAGGGGGATTTTTTTGTAGTGAGGGCACACTGGTAACATCGCTAGTTAGTGACTTGTTTGGATAGTGTAAACTTGATGCATGTATGGTTGTGTTGCTGAGTTGGTGCCATATCTTGATTCCTGTGTGTTGCATTGTTGTTCTTTAATAATATACACAGTTGTTCTTGAATTGACTAACCTTTGATATGGTTAATATATTTGAGATGATATAGATAATGACTGGCAAATGTACTTTGTATTCTCTTAGTTGTGTTTGAGTTGCTTGATGACAAAAAAATATTTTAAGTTGAGGGTGTTGATGTATGAGCTGATACTAACACATTTGAGGCTTTTAACAGAGCATAATTGCACAAAGTCTTAAGAAACTTTTGTTGTTTTAATTGTTTTATCTTTGGTTTTGCAGTAGAATCTAAGATGCTAGAGAACCAACAAGGACGGAAGCAAAAGAGTTGAAATCTTAAATGAAAAGAAGAGAAGTGTGGCTAACGACATTCCTGATAAGTCATCAGCCCTATGATAAGTTATCAGGTTCATCGTCATCCTTTGATAGAGAATGAACCTAAGTTGAGAGGTGTGGTGGCATTTTGTGATAAGCTATTAAGGAGATGATAGGTCATCGAAATTAGCATCATCCTAACACAGAACATGAGAGCTGAGGTAAAGACATGATGATATTCATGATAAGTCATTAAGTAGCTGATAGGTTATCAAAACCCTCGTCAGCCTAAGGCATCGAATACCAAAAGCTAAGAAGAGCTGGCGACATTTACGATAAGTCATCAGCCTCCTGATAGGGCATCACGGATGGCGTGACCTGTCCGAGGAATTACTGAACTTTATTATTTTGTTTTCGTAGTTAGGGTGAACTATTTTAAACATTTTTTAGGGTTTTCTTAAGGGTTTTGAACCTGAGTTTTGAGACACATATTTTTGTTATTTTCCCTCTCTAGTTTCTTGGCTTGAAAAAACAATTACTTTGAAGAGATTTTAATCATTACTTTGGGATTCCTATTGTGATCTAATCTGAGATTCATTAGTTATTATTCATCTTGTGGTAAGTTTATCTTTCAAATTATGAATTCATCTACTTGTTTCGATCATTACATCATAAGTGGCTAATCCCCCTTTAACCTGAATTATGGGATCTAGGGTTATGTCTTGATAAGGTGCTAAGTGTTCATGATTCAAAAGGTAATAGGACTCAATAATTTCGAGGTTTTAATTATTATCTATTGGATGAAAATGATCGATAACACTGGCTTTAATTTTCTTGAGAATGAAATCAAATATAGTGTAAAGTAAATTATCAACAGGTACTTAGAAACACTAAACTTCCATTTAATAATCAATATTGTAAGAAGGTTGATTAAACTGAGGTGATGTCTGGTTAATAAATATAAATTCCCTAAGTCCGAGAGGATTAGGTAATAAAATTCTTAAGTAGGTCGACATACATTTAAGTATAACTTCAATAAAGAAACTTGTTGCCCTACCTACTGTTAGAATCTTGAACCATTATTAGCATCTGTCAAGTATCAAAACCCCTAGTGAACATAAATTTTGTTTTTCCATAAACTCTTGATTACAAACATTGAAGTTAAAGTGACCAATAATTATTTGTTAAACTCAAAACCCCTAATTTTAGAAACACCCAACTATCAGTTGATTAACTCGCAAATGACTTAAGTTTACACCATTTTTCCTATGGGATTCGACCCTAACCTAGTTGGGTTATATGTTGACAACAATCACTTACATTCTTATTAGAGAGGTGTAGTTTGAGCATTATCAAAAATGGCATCGTTGCTGGGGAATACGGTGATAAACTGAAGTTTGTGTCTGCTAATTAACTGTTGGTCAAGTTTTCTAGGTTTATGTTTATTTGTTATTTTTGTTATTGCTGGATCTTTCTAGTATATGCCTAGAACCAGAAGTTTTGGAGAACCATTATTACCACTTAATTTGTAACCGCAACGAATTGGCAGAATGGTAGACCAGTAAGAGGCTGATAGATTAGCAGCCTTAGCTAGAGCTCAGGTGAATGTGCAAAATATTGGTCAAAAAACATGATATCCAAATCTGAGGATGAATATTTAGGAGATGAGGAGTTGCTAAATCCTGGTAACCCAAGGCGTACAGAGCATGTAGCTGCACCAGTACGGCATAATATTAATAGGAACCATCCATTTGGAGAAATGTAAGAATACCAGCCGGTCTAGTATGACCTCAATGATGATGATGATAGAATGGACAGAGTAGGTGCAACGAGTGCAATCATTCCTCCACCAATGGCACCTAGGGCGAAATTCAACATTATAAGTACTATGATTCAACTCTTCAATCTGAAGGGGTTATTTGGTGGCCTTCCTGGGGATAACCCAAACTTGTATCTGGTGAATTTTGTCACCATTTGTAAATCTTTTGATAACCCAGGAGTGGGCTAGAATGCTATCAGATTTATATTGTTTTCGTTGACTCTTTTTGGGGAGGCAACATTATGGCTTAATGAGCTGACACCCGATTCTATAACCAACTGGAGGCAGTTTAAAAGAGCTTTCCTAGAAAGGTTCTTTTCTCCTTCCATGAGGGTACAGTTGAGGTATGAGATCTGCAGCTTTAGGCATCTTCCGACTAAAAGCTTGTATGAAACTTGGGAGAGATTTAAGAAGAAGCTAACACAGTGTTCAAACCACAATATGATAGACATACACTTGATAGAGGCTTTGTACAGGGATCTTAACTCTGTTACAAAGCCAATTGTAGATAATGCTGCTGGCATTTCATTTGTTGATCTTACATTCCTAGCGGCTTTAGAAATGTTAGAGAGAATGACTAAATAGAGTCAGGCATAACATACCAGAGACTCTATGGTAGCTAGCCTTACTTTTTTTGGGGGTATGACTGTAGACCAACATAGACAAGATGAGGAGCGTGATGAAGACATGGATCACCTAAAAATGTAGATGGATTTTCTAAACAAGCACTTGCTATCAGGCAAGACTGAGAAGGTGAAAGCTGTGGGCTGTTAAGATAGAGTGGATGCTGAAGCAGAAGAAGAGGTAAACTGTGTTAATAATCAAGGGGGTTTCTGAGGCAATGTCCAAGTGAATCAGGGTCGGAATTATTATTATAAGCCTAGTTATAAAGAAAAGGAGAAGGGAAATTAGAGGATCAATAATGATAAGAGCAGGCTCTATGTCCCTCGTGAAAATCGTGAGGCTCCTACAACAAGTACTAAAAAGATGTCCATGGAGGACATGATGGATAAGTTTCTGAAGAGAGTGGAGGCTACCAAGTCTTGTGTGACTACCATGAAGACTGATCTATCATCTATGAATCAATTGGTAAACTCGCACTCCACCGCAATCAAATATTTAGAGCGGCAGATAAGCCAACTTTTTGTAGCATTTAACCAGAGGAAAAGTGGAACTTTACCAAGTACTACGGTCTAGAATCCGTGGAATAATGGCTCATATATGGTGATTACCACTAGAAGTGGTAAGATATTATCTGGCCCTTCTATGGGAAAAAATATATTAAGAGGTAATTTATGATGAACCTAATGAAGAATATCTAATGGAGTCTGAGAAGTTGGATCATGCTGATGATGCTCCAGAGAAAGGGAAAGAGAAGGAGAAGGATATAGTGTTGAAAACTCTCCCAAGTCCACCCCCCTTTTCCTCAATGATTGAAGAAAAAAACTGATGCTGTAAGATTCAGCAAATTCATGGCAATGCTCAAAAAATTGACGCTGAATGTGCCATTAGTGGAGGAACTTGAGTAAATGCCAGGTTATCCAAGGTTTATGAAAGATCTTGTCACGACGAAATGAAAGTTTAGCCATGAACCAGAGGATAATCTTTTTCATTGTGGCGCTATCTCCATAAGGTCTTTATACAGAAAAAGGTAGACCTCGGGAGTATTTACCATCTCATGCACTATTGGGTCCTTGAATTTTACAAAAGAGCTATGCGATTTGGGAGATAGTATAAACCTAATTCCACTTGCCATGTGTAAGAAACTGGGTTTGGGTAATCCTACTCGGACAAACGTGCGGTTGGTGATAGCGAATAGGTCTGTAAAGTGGCCAGTGGTCATATTAGATAATGTCTTGATAAAGGTGGACAACTTTATTTTTCTTGCTGATTTTGTTGTCCTAGACTGTGAGGTAAACTTTAAAGTGCCCATCATCCTAGGTAGACCATTCCTTATAAATGGAAGAGTGATATTAGACATGGAGTTGATTGAGCTGAAGTTCAGGCTCAATGAGAAGCAAGCAAGATTCAAAATACACTCATCCATGACACCGACAAAAGAGATGAGTGTTTTATCAATCGTGGACGTGTTCTATAAAGATGGTAAAGAGGTATCAGTAGGTTGTCTTGGCGAAGTCTGAGTAGTCAAGATAACTAAGTCATGCCACAACGTTAAATTAAACGCTACATGGGAGGCAAACCATGATCCTCATGATTGATCTACCCCAGGTATTTGCTAATCCTTAGTTCAATTTTTCTCTGATTTTTAGTTAGGGGTGTAGGCTAAAATTATTGTTATAAAATTTTGTAGTCAACTAAGAGAAATACTAGTACTTGAGGTAGTTAACCTGTTTTTGTGATTTTTGAGCACCTCTCCAATGGACTGAGTATTTAACTGTGTGAATTACATCTGATTGTGACCACTGTGCATCTTTGTATGGCATGAGTTTTAGTGATGCAGTAATCATTGCTAAACAGCTACATGAACTGAATGAGTAGTAGCTTGTTATATACTTGTGTGCTAAGTGCACGTGAGATCTTACTCAGTTCCCATTTTATGTTGAAATCCAGAACTTTCCCAGTTAGTCTTACCTTGGTTGAAGGATAGGGGTTAGGAAAGAATCATAGGCCGTTTTGATATTAGCTCACTTTTATACTAAATAGCCTTCCCTATATGTAGAATATCCTTTGATCCCTACTTTGATCCTGATTAGCCTATTTATTTTTATGACACCTGTCACTTTTCTAGTGTATATCATAAAGAACCTATTTTGGCCCTAGTCCTCCTTGGACACTTTGCACCTTGACTTAGGCAAATGGCCTAAGTTGAGGGTGGCTATCATAGGGGTGCGTGATGTAAAATAATTAGGAATAAAGGTAGAGTAAAATAAAAGAATAAGAAGTTGAGTGTGGTAGAAAATAGCAAGAAAAAGAAAAGTTGTGAAAAAAAATAATTGTAGAGAAGACCGCACCCATCCTGAATAAGTGTGATCAAGAAAAGAGAAGTATAGAAAAAGGCTAATAAGTGAAACCCCCCCTAAAAGCTAGTATAGTGTAAAGGAGGCTTAGTCACTTTAAATATCATCGAGTATCATACCAGCCCCTATCCTACATTGCAAGCCAAAGAGAAGACCTATAGTGATCCTAGCTAACCTATCTGATGATCTGGGTAATGAAAAGAAGGGCAAGCCTATGGTATTCAGCATACATTGATTGGAAGTTCATTCTAAGAGTGAGTGTCTTATGATTGTCCCTATGGTTATATATGTGATGTCTGATACAAGAAAAAGGGGATTTTTTTGTAGTGAGGGCATACTGGTTACATCGCTAGTTACTGACTTGTTTGGATAGTGTAAACTTGATGCATGCATGGTTATGTTGCTGAGTTGGCACCATATCTTGATTCCTATGTGTTGCATTTTGTTCTTTAATAATATACACAGTTGTTCTTGAATTGACTGCCAAATGAACTTTGTATTCTCTTAGTTGTGTTTGAGTTGCTTGAGGACAAACAATTGTTTTAAGTTGAGGGTGTTGATTTATAAGTTGATGCCAACATTTTTGAGGCTTTTAATTGAGAATAATTGCAAAGTTTTAAGCAACCTTTGTTGTTTTAGTTGTTTTATCTTTGATTTTTGCAGTAGAAGCTAAGATGCTAGAGAACCAACAAGGATGGAAGCAAACGAGTTAAAACCTGAAGTGAAAAGAAGAGAAGTGTGGCTGACAACATTCCTGATAAGTCGTCAACCCTGTGATAAGTTATCAGGTTCATCGTCAGCCTTAGACAGAGAATGGACCTGAGTTGAGAGGTGTGATGACATTTTGTGATAAGCCCTTAAGGAGATAATAGCTCATCAAAATTGGCGTCAGCCTAAGCCAGAACATGAGAGCTGAGTTAAAGATGACACGACATTCGTGATAAGTCATCAAGGAGCTGAGAGGTTATCAAATCCATTGTCAGCCTAAGGCAGCGAATACCAAAAGCAAAGAGGAGCTGATGACATTTGTGATAAGTCATCAGCCTCCTGATAGGGCGTCATGGATAGCGTGACCTGTCCGAGGAATTACTAAACTTTATTATTTTGTTTCCATAATTAGGGTAACCTATTTAAAATATTGTTTAGGGTTTTCTTAAGGGTTTTGAACCTAAGTTTTGAGACACATATTTTTGTTATTTTCTCTCTCTAGTTTCTTAGCTTGAAAAAAAAATTACTTTGAAGAGATTTTAATCATTACTTTGGGATTCCTTTTGTGATCTAATCTGAGATTAATTAGTTATTATTCATCTTGTGGTAATTTTATCTTTCAAATTATAAATTCATCTAGTTGTTTCGAAAATTGCATCATGAGTGGCTAAACCCCTTTAACCTAAATTATGGGATCAAGGGTTAAGTCTTGATAAGGTTCTAAGTGTTCAAGATTAGAAAGATAATAGGACTCCTTGATAATATTGAGGATTTAATTATCGTCTATTGGTTGCAAATGATAGATAACACCTGCTTTGATTTGCTTGAGAAAGAAATCGAATATAGTAGGAAGTGAACTTTCAACATGGACTTAGAAACACTAAACTTCTATTTAATAACCTACGTTGTAATAAGGTTAATTAACCTGAGGTGAAGTCTGGTTAATAAATATAAATTCCCTAAGTCTAAGAGGATTAGGAAATTAAATGCTTAAGTAGGTCGAGAGAAATTTAGACTTAACTTTGATAAAGAAAACCTGTTGTCCTACCTACTATGAAAATCTTGAACCACTATTAGCATCTTTCAAGTACCAAAACCCCTAGTGAACATAATTCTTGTTTTTCCATAAGCTCTTGATTACAAACACTGAAGCTATAGTGACCAATAATTATTTGTTAAACTCAAAACCCCCCATTTCAGGAAACATACAACTATCAGTTGATTAACTCGCAAATGTCTTAAGTTCACACCATATTCCCTGTGGGATTCGACCCCAACCTAGTTGGGTTATCTATTGACAATGATTGCTTACATTCTTATTAGAGAGGTATAGTTTGAGCGTTATCAGTGTGATGGTACCTTAAGTGAGTCGGGGATTATGTGTTCTTGATTATATATGGGTTTTTTTGTCTGAACCGTTCTTACTTGTTATCATTATATATAGTTTCCTTGTGTGAAATGGGCTTACTTGATATCATTATATATTGATTCCTTGTGTGAATTAGGATCAGTTATTATCATTATATGTGGGTGCCTTGAGTGAATCGAGCTTATTTGTTATCATTATATATGTTTTTCCTAAGTAAATCAAGTTTATGTGCATAATTGCTAATGGTGGTTTTTTATGTAAACTGGGATGCATGATATTTGTTATTAATATGTCATGTTGGTCCCCTGAGCGGATCGATTCATTTTTTATTCTAGTATATTAGTTCCTTATATGATCTGGATTGTGTGATGATTTGTGTATTATACTTTTTATGAATTAGGATTTATGATTAAGGTGTTTTCAATTGTTGTAAGGAAATCCAGGATAGGTTCAAGTAAAGGTTAATAAAATGAGAGGGTTTAATCTATATTATCTAATTATTTAAATAAATGGGACAAGAGGAGGTACATTATGGATGAGGCATGATTGTTGATCTACTTATCCTTATATTAACTATGCTTGTTTGAATGTCTAAGGAGGGTAGAGGTATGTTGACTTGAACTACTATTTATGTTGACCCTCACTAGATAGGCGTTACTGTATGTATGTCATAATATGGCCGGAGGTCTAGCGGTTATTACATTTTGGGTTATAGTGGCAAGTATCAACATCCTATTACTTATTCTTTGGGACTTAAATTGAACGAAGGATGCTGGAGTGCCAAGTACGATCAAGTCTATAGAACAAGGCCAAGGGATACATAAGGTCCTTGATTATTAATGTATAAGGGTAATAAATCATGATGGTCATATTGTATGACTCATCGATAATTACAGAAAGGAACTTAACAAGAAATAGATACGTGGTGACTATAGATTTTAATGTCCTAAAGTACTAATGGGTTTAATGAAGTTTTAGGATTAATATCTCTCAAGTTGTATATTTTCTTCTAGATATTTATGTGATGTTTATGTCACTTAGTTTGGTTTAATCGATCATGCTTACCAGTATGTGTGGTTTTTTATTAATACTACTTTTTTTATATCGTTTTTTAGGTATAGTCTGATTGTGGTATTAGTAGGTATTTCATGATTGATATGCTAAAAATCTCCAACTTTTGTTATATTTCCTATGGTATAAGTTGTATATTTTGTCTTGCATTTCTTTGTTTTAAAAGAATTTGTACCTGTTTAGACTAGTTCCTTGGGAAGGCTTTCAGTTGTACTAAGTTTGCAAATTGATTGTAATAAAAAAATTGCCTCTTTTTTATGATTGACTTCTACACATAATTTCACTAGGTGGCACTGGTTGCTCTTCTCTAGTTGTATGAGAGTAGGCTCACTCGATCCAGTAAGTTTGATCATGACAACAAGCACAACTATGTTACTAACAATTTAGTGTTGGTAGAAGTAGTCTTCTCACTTAAAATATAAAAATAAAAAGTTGACATAACCCGATCAGGGGCCTTGTCATATTGGGCATCCCAAGTCCGATCGGGATTGGAGACCAATCCAGTTACCCAACCCAACCTCCAGCCGTCTACTCTGATTCGGCTGAAATTTAAGCATATAACAAGATAGTGTAACAACTCATATGAAGACTCTGGATAGGATCACAACTATGACTGACCAAATCGAGTCCAACCCTCCCATACCAACCGTCCCACCATACCAATCCAAACCAATACCAAAACAAGGGACATAAACCAACATAAAACAAAATAAGTTCAAAAGTATAATGTTATTAATCCCAAAATGAAATATGATGGAACAACCAACAATATTGTCCATCGGTATCAACCGCAATACCAATGACAATGCTAAGTTTGACACCAATAACGATCCCACCTATTCCAACCCATTGCAGCAACACAAAGCCTCTAACCAAAAGAGTAAGAATATCTGGTTGGGACATGCCCCCAACCATAGCCAAAACCCATATTAAGAAATTAATCAAAATGTCTAAAAATGTCCATAACATGAAATGGAGTCTTTTGGAAGATGGAATCTCACCACTTCAAACCAATAGTTTTCCTGAGTCAATCATTATATAGGAAGAGTAGAATTGTCGGTTCCTGGATAGTGTGGGTATACAACCGCCCGAAGATGGGTTAATGAATAATAGCTAGCATGAACTCAAGATATGGATAAAATAATCCCATTTATAAAACCAAGTAAAACCATCCATATGAATATTGACCATATATATATATATATCCATGACGGGAGAGGGAACCGAGTTTAGTATGCCATTAAAATCTTTACTAGGCTATGTAGCTTTACTATTCTAAACTACCCATAGGCTATATAGGTTCATCTCATCTTTCTTAAAGGGACCTAGTGCATGAAGATTCACGACTAGGGAAGAAAACCTAGGATGACAAGTACATCCCCCAAATATAAAGTATGACATCTTGGATAGGGTCACCAAAAACAATCTCACATCGGCAAATATGAGTTTCTAGCTTTGGCCTTTTGGGGACCTCCACCTAAAATGACTTTGCTACATATCCCGCCAATATGGCCCAACTAAAAGGTTTACCTAGAAATCAGCCAATCCATTAACCATTTGTTAACCAAGTCCATTAACATAGTATCATCATACCAACAATAACTTGCAAGTTTTGTCTATAGCCAACCATATATAGGTTTAAGGGATTCCATGTACCCCTCATGATTTCCAACTAACCAAAACAATGGCCACCAAGCCCTTTCTACTCTATTTAAAACCATTTAAAATATTTAAAACATTTAGGGTTCCATTGAAAAAATAATATTATAATGAAAACAATGTTAAAGGCATTTTATCAAACACATTAGAGGCATAGTATTTCCAAAACCAAAGTCCATTACCAAAGAACCATTCTCATGTAGCCAATTATCCAAAACTACCGTTAATGCATATAAAGAATAATTAAAACATGGGAAAAATATAACCAATCATTTATAACCAAAACCCCCAAATCATAGTTAAAAACAAAAAATCGTACAACAACGAAATCATAAAAACATTATAGAAAATAATTCCTTTAATTGGAAAAGATAATGAGGAAAGAGAACATGCCTTAATTGACAAAGTAGATGGAGATAAACCACCAACAAGATCCCTAAATTAGTCCCATAGTTGAAACCCTAGCTTCCTTTTCTAAAAGTATTTTAAAGAATTATAGAGTATTTAATAAGAGTTTCTATATGTTAATGAATAGAATAATAGGGTAAATAGCCTCCCAAGTGAGTTATAAGTCATAGGACATTATTAGGATAAGTGGAAAAATATCCAAAATACCCTTCCCCACACACACCTTAAGTTTTATAAAATCCCATCACAGGGGTATGACTGACCCTCATGAGTCGAACCCTTCGATATGAGTGGTACCCACCACTTGTATCCTAATCCTTAACCCTTGGACCCAAGACTATCTAGTGTATGACTCATCTTATCTAAGTCGTATTGACAGCATATGATCCATACCCTTTACCGTATCCCTGACAAGATAGTATCATAGTAGGTATGAATATTTTCCACCATACGATTCCTAGGTACGACTCGTACCCTGGATTATGGCTCCTTGTGCTCCCCTCATACTAAAATCCATCTTAAGTTACCAATTCTAAGGTTAAGTAAAGGAACCAAACTATAACACACTGGGTTTTAACCATTAGAAAATTTTCCTGGAATTCAGGTCTATGGACCGAAGAAGACTTATGGGAACGAGAAGTATGATGAAGTAAAAATAGTATGGTCCAATCATATGCTGACTAGTGTTGGTTGGTGAGATGGATTTTGGTTACTGGAATAGATATGACTTAGGGGTATAAGTCGTATTGGTGGGTATGGATCATTTGGTTCCTTAACTTAATCTTAGACTTGATTACTTAGGCTGGATCTGAGTATGAGTGGATCACCATAATCCATAATCCATGGTATGAGCCATACCATGGACCCATATGGTAGACAGTATCTAAATCTTTCTTGGGTTTAATCTGTAGGGGTACGGATGAAGGGAACAAAGCCTACTTTTTGGATACAACATGGTTGGATGAGTCTTATGCTAGACAGTGTTGGATCCAAATATTTAGGCTAGGATACGAGTGAAGGGTACCAATTATATTGGAGGGTACGACTCGTGAGAGTCAATCGTACCCCTGTGATGAGATTTTGTGAAACTTAGGTGGGGTTATTTTGGATATTTCCCCACTTACCCTAGTAAGGTCCCATGACTTATAACCTACTTCGGAGGTTATTTACCCTATTATTCAATTCATTAATACTTAGAAACTCTTCTAAAAAACTCTATAATTCTCTTAAAATCTTTTGGCCAAGGAAAGCTAGGGTTTTAACTATAGGATTATTCAAGGCTTGTCTTGGTGATTCCTTTCCATCATCATATTGGTTTAAGGCATGCTCTCTTCCCTCATAGTTAATTCTAACTAGAATTATAGTTTTTATGAATGTTTTTATGACTTTATTAATTGTATGATTTGGTTTTTAAATATGGATTTGGACTTTTGATATTAAATGGTTGGTTATGGTTTTCCATGGTTTTAATTATGCTTTATGTGCATTAATGGTGATTTTGGATAATTGGATTACATGGGAATGGTTAATGGTAATTGAAATTGAGTTTTGTTATATTATGCCCCTAATGTGTTTGACAATTTCTATAAGCATGTTTTTATTGCATTGATTACTTTTAATAGAACTCTTGCTTGTTTTAAAATTTGGTAAAGGAATTATACATGGTTTAATGCCTTGAAAAAGTAAATGGATAAATGGTTATGTTTGTTGGGTACATGGAATACCCCAAGTGGTTTAATATGGTAAATGGATGGGCACTTGGTAGTCCTGTTAAACCTATATATGGTTGGCTATAGATAGTACTTTCAAGTATTATCGGTATGATGATACCACCACTAAATAACCTTGGTAAATAAATGGTAAATGGATTGATTTATTTTTCGGTAACGGTTTTAATTAGGAAATAATAGCAGGATATGTATCAAAGCCATGGAAAGTAGAGGTCCCGAGGGGACCAAAATTAGAAACTTATATTTGCCTATGTGAGGTTGGTCTTGGTGACCGTGTGTATGATGTCACACTATATTTTAGGAAATGTACTAGTCATCCCATGTTTTCTTCCCTGGTCGTGTGGCTACATGCATTGGGGCCCTTTCAATAGGGCAGATGAACCTATATATCCCGTGGGTTGGTTAGGATGAAAAAGCTACACAGCCCAAGTAAAGTTTTTAAATTCATATAAAACCTGGTCTACTTTCCTGACATGGTTATATATTTATGTGTATGTATGTATGTGTGTTTGTATGGTTGTGTACATGTGGATAACTTTACTTATCTTTATAAATGGAATTATTTAATCTTTATTCAGAGATCATTCAACCGTTCACCTGCTAACCCGTCTACTGGTAGCTGTATACCCACGCTATACAAGAACCAGCCGTTCGACTCCTCTTACTTAGTGATTGACTTGGGGATCAATATTTGGACTAAAGTTGTAAGCTTACTTCCTTTCAGAAGGCTCCATTTTATGTTATGGATATTTTTAGACACTTTAATTTTATTTTGGCTATTGATTTTGGCTATTGTTATGTGGCATGTCTAAACTGGATTTTTACTTCTCTTTGGTTAGAGGCTTCGTGGTATTGCTATGGTTTAGAATGGGCAGGATCGGTATTGGTGTTGTTCTTGGCATTGGAATAAGATAGTGGGCTAACATCATTGGACATAATTTCTCACTGTTCCATCATATTTTATTTTAAGATTAATTATATTATGTTCTGAAACTTATTTGGTTATGTCCTTTGGAATGGTTTGGTACGATTAGGCGATTAGTGTGGGATGGTTGGACTCAGTTGGGCCTGTCACAGTTGACATCCTATCCTAGACTCTTCATATGAGTTGTTACACTATATTATTATATTCTAAAAATTTAGTCAACTCAGGGTAGGTAGCTGGATGTTGGGTTGGCAAATGGGGGTGGTCTCCGGTCCTGGTCGGACTTGGGATACCCATTA
The DNA here is from genome assembly GCF_002878395.1 of Capsicum annuum. NCBI lineage: Eukaryota > Viridiplantae > Streptophyta > Magnoliopsida > Solanales > Solanaceae > Capsicum > Capsicum annuum. Next base: position 108,160,602 of record NC_061122.1, on the reverse strand, counting down.
TGACTAGGCCCCTGGTCGGATCATGTCAATTTGGTATAAGATCTTGGTTCATGTTCAATTTGGAGTCCATAAATCCATGTCGAGTAGAGTATCTTTCAGAGGTGTGTAGCGCACCACACTCATAAAAGAGAGGCTACAAAGCATTTAAGAATCTCTCACTTTCTTGGTATTCTATTTTCAAGCTTGGAGTTTTAGTCCTAGAATTTTCTCTAATCATTGCTTGTTTATCTTTTAGATCATGCCTCATAGATCAGGAATACAAGAAAAAAATTTTATCCTATCTGGGGGTAATGCTGAAGGGGTGCATCCTACTTTTGGGGTTCATCTTCGATCTCATGGTCCTACCCCTGATATTTATAGAGTTTCATTGATTGATACTAATACTTCTTATGGTGAGGTGACTAATATAGAATTCTGCCAGTCTATTCATATTATTGCTCAGATGGTCGCTGCTCAGGCTGAGTGAGATACAACTGGTGCTTTATTTGCTGAGGCCACAAGGGTTGGCAAATTTATGATGATGGGTCCTCCTACCTTTTCTAAAGTAGAGATGGAGGAGGATCCACAGGGTTTCTTGGATGAAATGGAAAAGATATTTTGGGTGACGTAGGCTACCAATGTAGAGGGGATAAACCTTGTAGCTTATCAGCTCAAAGATATTTATATCAGTGGTATGAAGAGTGGGATAGGGATAGGGGTGATGGGGAAGAATCAGTTATATAGGATATTTTTTTCTAAGGCCTTCTTAGATCATTTCTTTCTCTAAGATTTAAAGGAAAAAAAGATGGAGGAGTTTGTGAACCTCAAGCACGGGAGGATATCTATCAAGGAATATGCCTTGAAGTTTCACCAATTGTAAAGGTATGGTCCTAATTTAGTGGCTGACATACGAGCAAAAATGAAGAAGTTTGCTTCTGGGTTGAATCGAGATTTGATTTTGGAGAGCAAGACTACCTTGTTAATTAAAGATATGGACATCTCTAGGTTGACAGTTCATATGGGGCAAGTAGAGAATAAGAAGAGGAAGTAGGTGGAGTTTGGATATAAACAGGGTAAGAGGAATAGGTTTTCTATCTTGGGAGGTGCTCAGTCTTAGGGTGGGTGGGATGGTAGCAAATGGTAGAAAAAAGGTAGAGGAGTTTTGGTTCTTTCTCTTCAGCTAGTTCTCCTTACCAGTCAGGCGATAGACGTCATCAAGGTGGTGATAATTTTTGGACATAGGGTGCCTAATCTCAGGAAAGCAAAGGTCAGTCAGTTTCTCCATGCCCTCCTTGTTGGTTCTATGGTTTTCCTCATCAAGGCTATTGCAATGAAGGAAGGGAAAAATGCTTTAAGTGTGTACAAGTAGGCCATTGGATTAGGGATTTTTTGGTTAATAAGGTTGCTACGGGGGTGAATAAGATTCCTGTGGATTCATTTACTACTCCTACACCTGGCGGTGTTGCATCTACTTTTGTTACTGCTCCTAGTTCTAGTACTGGTCGAAATAGGTTGTATGCTTTTACATCCCGATAGGAATCTAAGGCATCAATGAATGTCATTACTGGTACATTATAGCTTTTCTCTTGTGACGTATATTATTTTCTTGTTGATGCACTCTCTCTTATGTGACTTCCTATATTGATGTATCATTTGGTTTTAATCTAGGAGTTATTTTGGATCTTTTTTCTATTTTAACCCTAGCAGGTGACTCGATTATTTCTAAGAGAGTCTATAAAGGGTGTGTGGTATATGTTGGTGGAAAGCAGATCTTGGTGGATCTGTTTGAGTTAGGTATGGTGGATTTCGACATTATTCTAGGTATGGATCGATTGCACTCTTGTTATGCGTCCTTGGACTGTCAGACCCATAAGGTTATCTTTAGGTTCCTTGGTGAGCCAATTTTAGAATAGGAGGGTCGTTCTTTAACTCCCATGGGAGATTTATTTCTTATCATAGAGCTCGGAGGTTAATCTCTAAAGGTTGTCTTTATCACATCATACGAGTTAAAGATTTTAACTGGAAAGGTCCTTTTTTCTAGTCAGTTCCCGTGGTTACTGAGTTTCTAGAAGTCTTTTGGGATGAACTTCCTGGTGTTCCTCCGAATAGGCAAGATCTAGTTTCGTACACTCATCAAATTTCTATTACTTCGTATAGAATAGCTCTAGATGAGTTGAGGGAACTCAATGAGCAACTTAAGGATCTTCTGGATAAGGGGTTTATTCATTCGAGTGTATCTCTGTGGGATGAGCCGGTGTTGTTTGTGTGCAAGAAAGATGGTTCCCTTTGGATGTGCATTGACTATAGGCAGTTGAACAAGATGACGGTCAAGAACAAGTATCTTCTTCCAAGCATATATGATCTATTTAATTAGTTGCAAGGTGCCAAGTTCTTTCCTAAGATAGATCTTCGGTTTGGGTACCATCAGCTAAAAATTAGAGAGGTCGATATCCCTAAGATGGCTTTTCCTACTAGATATGGGCACATTGAGTTTTTGGTAATATCATTTGGGTTGACTAATACTTTGACAACATTTATGGATCTGATGAATAGGGCTTATCATTAGTAGTTAGATTTCTTCGTTATTGTGTTTATAGATTACATTCAGGTTTATTCGAAGAGTGAGATGGATCATGCTAGCTACCTCCGTGTGGTGTTACAGACCTTAAAGGTTAACAGATGTATGCCAAGTTCTCTAAATGTGAGTTTTGGTTGAATGCTGTAACTTTCTTGGGTCATATTATTTCTAATAAGGGGATAATGGTGGATCCACAAAAGGATTTTGTAGTGAAGAGATAGCCTAGACCCACGACTCCATCCAACATTGGAGCTTCTTGGGTTTAGCCAAGTATTATATATGGCTTGTGGAAATTTTTTCATCTATATTTGCTTCTTTGAATAAGTTGACTCAAAAGAAGGTCAAGCTTTGTTAGTCGGGTGCTTGTGAAGGGAGTTTCGACAAGTTAAAGGATAAGCTAAATTCAGCTCTAATTTTAACCTTATCGAAAGGCAATGATGAGTTTGTGCTCTATTCTGATGCATCTCGAGTAGGTCTTAGTTGTGTTTTGATGCATTATGGAAAGGTGATTTCCTATCTTTCCAGGCAGTTGAAAGTCCATGAGAGGAATTATCTTACTCAAGATTTGGAATGGCATAAACAGGGATGTGGCTGATTTTGTGGCTAAGTGCACGGTGTATCAATAGGTTAAGATTGAGTACATAAGGATAGAAGGGTTGTATCAAGAAATTGATTTCCCAAATAGAAATTGGAAGTTATCAAAATGGACTTTGTTGCCGGTCTTC